>NC_051164.1:78911889-78943210 GCF_013339745.2 Dermacentor silvarum
GGGGTCTTTCGCTTCGAGGGGCAGATGTAGTCACTTCTCGCCCAACATCGAACCGCAATGTCCGGACTGCGGAGAGGCGTACTGCTCATTAGCTCATATGCTCTGGCAATGTCCTGCGTTACGTGACACAGAGTTCAACAACAAAGAGGACTGGGAGGAAGCCCTTAAAAGCGGCGACCTCTCGGTTCAACTTCGGGCTGTCCAGAGGGCCTGCGAGAGGGCGGAGGGCCACGGTCTTCCGGTCCCTGCGTGGGAGCGGCCCGCGACTGCTACCGACTTCCCCGAAAGGGGGCGTCCCAACGCAGTTCCTCAGGACTTGAATAAAAGTTCTTTTTCTGTCTGTCTGTGGCAATGCTTCGCGCTTTGGGCGAACCTGGAAAGTTTTTAATGATATAGCTTCAAGCCTATAACGACGGCTTATTTCGAGACGCTAGATTAAAAGATAATATGCAAGCTTGAAGTGTACTGTCCTTACTTCTGTAATTTATGATTGTCCATAATAATAAATAGGTATGTAGACGAAAGTAAGCATCATATGCAGAGCAATTGTGGAAGCTTTCTGAGATCACTTATGTAGGCAGTGCTTTGCGTAGTTGGCTCGATGAGCGATGGACATGGGTCTCCATTCTGTCGGCACCAGCCGTTACGAAATTTCGATATCACTGAGCTGAAGCACTGGCTCACTTAAATTGTATAAAGTTTAGTAAGACGAACGTTCGCGGCCGTCGTTTGTTCGCGGCCGTCTCAGTGTCCACTGGCCCAGGCAGCGCACTTCAGGAACTGGGCCGAATGCGGCCCACGGCTGGCAAAAATTATGGCAGGAACTTCATAGTGGGACTTGCCAGAATGTACGCAATTATTCTTTCCAGTCGCTCATCTTGCGCACATACATTGCTGATCGGTTGTCGCTCCAACACGGCTCTCGCAATAAATTGTCTTCCTGGGCGAGTTGGGAATGAGAATTGGGTGTATGAACTGTATAATTTATTGTAGGAGCCGTGCTGGAGCGACCACGTTTCATCGATGTCAACTAGAGGTTGAATCACCTTCCACAGCTTCTTTGTTATCGTTGATGTTTCAGTGCCTTAGGTTAACACTGATAGAATGCAATGACTATACGTGCCTTAACAAGCATGATGATAAAGTACTCGTCATGTGCTTGAAGTACACGCTCAAAGCCTTTCATATTCGTCAGAAAATTACGTTTTCATGATCATTGCCGTCTGTGACTATTTGCCCCAGGTGCACTATACATTTATTGACTAAGTAGTTAGAGGGAACGCGGTTCATGCAAATTGCTTGTATAGACAGCGATCTAAACGTTCATTCATGTCGCAGTAAATATGCTAACCAGCATGCAAACGCGCAGGCCGGAATGAGCTAGCATGATGAATCGGTTAGCCGCGAAAATGCAAGTTTAAACCCTGTAGTTGTCAGTGTCTGCAGAGCAGCTTCCTTGCTGTGAAATGACCTCAACGGTGCTTTTGTTAGGTCCGAAGCACCGGTAAAATAGTGGTGCTTCGCATAGCGCACTGTGTAGTTCGCTAAGCGAACCGCGTGCGGCGGCCGAGAAAATTGGAATTCGATAGGCGGTTACGCCTGGGCTACGGATGTCAACCTGTTGTTTCTATGTTGAGGAATGGAACACACACACACACACACACACACACACACACACACACACACACACACACACACACACACACACACACACACACACACACACACACACACACACACACACACACGCACATATGCACGCACCAACACGCACACACAGACACGCATAATGCTCGGAGGGAAGGAGCTATGAAGTATGAAATGAATCCACCCAAAAGTGCTGCATTTGTTTCTTGCATGGGCTTATAGAGCATGCAACATTGCGCGACTTGATAGCTAGCCCCATCGATATAACTCTTGAATGACTCCACATCTTGGTATATTTGGGTTAGCTCCATGTTGTATACAGTATAGTAGAGACAAGACACAAAGTATTGCTTGCCGAGTTGAAGTAGTCGGATAAATTTACGGCAAGGCTCTGACATCTTGTGAGTGCCTGGAATGAAAATGAGGCTATGTAGTTGCGAGAAGGTCAAACTTAAAGGTAAGGGCTGTTCTGAAAATGGACGCATACGCGTCATTAACCACTATGCATGGCAGACGCCGCATGACACCTGAGGCGCATGAGATAATGTGGTGCTCTCAAAGTTCTTGCAAATTTCAAAGAATGAAAGATGGTTTACAGCACAAATGATTCGGACGCCATGGGCACTCAGGCAGAAAAAACCACTGGTGTTCCCAGACAAGGCTAAAATACTACCTGGACCAGAATGGCCAAGTGAGTGCAAGCACGCCAATTAAATTACTGGAAACACTATCGATAACCTATATATAGACAACCAAAACAACCTGTAACTTTCCGGGACACTCACTGCAAGTTCGGGACATTTCGGGACAACAATGTAGCTGAAAACCAGGCCAAGCAGTTTGGTGGATGCACGTACGTATAGCCGACACTAACATCGGGACACTTTTTTGAAACCGGGACATGAACCTGAAATACCAATTCTAGTTATCACCGGGATTGAACGGTCATGAACGGCGGATGATAAATAATAAAATCGAGAGAATGGAATCCTTACGCCAGAACCGCACATGCCGTGTTCTGCGCTGGGACTGGCCGAAAATAACGATGAAAGGAACAGAGCGGGTATAACGTAACCATTCCATTCGGTTGATACTATTCCCTTGTTTAATATCCACCATTCACGGCGGGCCGATCCCGTTGATGACGTCGCTTGCACCATTGATCAAATGCGAAAAGGAATATCATTGCAATAGGGTCATTACATTAGGTAGGCACAGAACCACCTTGACATACGTCCTGCGTGTATTACGAATAGAGGAAAACGCTCCACTCAGCAGGAAAGAACGCAGGAAGCAAGCTCGCTAGCTCCCTAGAAATCTCCTGCTATTGAAACAGAACGTGGACAGCAGGGATCACCACTAGTTAATAGTACAGGCACTCCTCTCAAGACATGATCGCAGGTAGTGACTTCGAAGAGAGGAAAAAGTAACACCAAGGTTGAGGATAAGATCCAACGCTTCGAGCAAGTCCAAGCAGTATCGGCAGGCACCTGGAGCAAGATCCAGCATTAAATGGAAAACTTAATACAGCAGAAATTAGATGCAATGCAAAAGCAGATCACATCTTGAATACAAGCCTCCCAAGGACAACACGCGCAAGCAGCAATCAACCCACCACAGCTTGGAAAAGCTACAAAACCACTTGCTCCAGCACCCCCTAAGAAACCTTCTCTAATTCCACCAGGGCCCACCTTGCAATCTAAAGCTACGTCTCTGCCAAACACCGAAAGGCAGTGTGCGCCCCAGAACTCCCCTGCTTCTCTCGAAAGAAAATCTCCCGTTACAGCGTACCGGGCAATGGACACCATCATGCAACTTCTCGAGAAATTGCACACCCGTATGGAGGCAATTGAGCGAGCCATCGAACAAGAACAGGTTATCATGCAACACAAAGAGGTGAACGAGCGGGAGCTTGCCCAGCATAAGGCTACATAATTGGCGGCGAGCCCGCAACCGCAGCAGGTATTAATCATGAAAACTCCCAACGATATATGTATTCAGTGGAAAAACAGGAGTGTTTCTCAGAATGTCCAAGCCTTAAGGTATCAAGTTGATCAATACAAACCCCTCATCATTCTGCTTCAAGAAACTAGGGGCCCAGTTTCGATACATAATTATCAGACTTTCACGCACCCAACAATAACTCACCTTTGCGGAAGGAGCACAACCTTGTGCCGTTGCATAAAGGGCAGGCAGCAGTATTAGTTCACAAGTCATGTACTACAGTACTCATGGATACAACGCAGACTAGCAATGATTACAGGGAGATCATGGCAGTCAAGCTTACTTTACCCGGCAAAGGCAAACAGCACTCGTTGGTTGTGGCCTCGGTCTACTACCGACCACGTTGTGGCACCACATCGCCACCACATGGATTCCGAAGCTGTCGCACGAGGCCAACGACACTCAGATCATCATAGGGGGCGACTTCAATGCCACACATGGTATTTGGGGATATGTGACCACCGATTCAAGAGCACGCATCCTGGTTGGTGAATTAGAGTGATTACCTCTTCATATTTGCAACACCATAGGGGCGCATACCCGAGCAGGGCTTCATGCGAAGCAAGCCGATACCACGCCCGATTCAACCATTTCCACCCCGAAAGTAGTAAAACGCTGGAAAACTCATCCTACCACATGGGGAAGTGATCACTACCCCATTATTTTCGCCATCAATAAGAAGATTCGAAACAACGCGAACTTATTCGCACTATCAACTGGTCCCACTTCCGAGAGGGCGTCGGAGATAAATTCGAATCCATTGAAGAATTCGCTCAGCTTATGCGCGACAGCCTCAGTTCTACCACCGAAGAAACACTTGGCGAAGAAGACGAATGAGTAATCGACTGCCAGATGGTTGCTCTCTGGAAGAAAGCTACAAGCATACACAGAAGTACAAGAGCAATGGTAGAAAATCAGGCTCTCCGTCGCATCAGAGGCATCTTCCAGCTTATCAGGCAGCATGGCGAAGACCTCAGTCGAGCGCAATGGGTCTCCACCTGCGAGCGACTAGGCAAGATCAACGGCATGAAACAGCTCTGGGGATCCTTTGCAAAATGCTTGGAAAAGGCAGAGGACAATCCCCACTAGAAACCATTACACTTCGACGCGGCACCGATAAGCACAAAGAGGAAATTATAAAAACATTCTTCCCTCAATCAATCACTACGCCACCCGCGCCCCTCGAAACGCCAAAGCTAGACTCTACGAACCCTGACCTAGATACCCCGTATACGCTGGGAGAACTTCATGCCGCCATTAAACAGGGTAGAAGCGATTCTGCACTAGGTCATGATGGTATTACCTGGAAAATGTTGCGAAACTTGTCCGAAGAAACTGAACTGGCTCTCCTAGAAGTCATAAACAAGCAGTGGTCCTAAGGATTTGTTCCGGGTCACATGCGCCTGTCAATAATCAGTCCGATACTAAAACCGGCGAAAGACTCTAAAGAATCGCCAATCTCCGCCCGATATCGCTTACATGCACCAACCATATGGAAGCTCACTGAGCGGATGATACATACCAGGATAACCCACTACATCGAATATCGCAAACCAGGCTTACATCCGTCCCAAGCCGGGTTTAGACCAAACATGGGAACCCACAATAACCTCTGGTTGCTTCGGAGGGTCCTAAATAGAAATTCACGGAGTGGGCCGCCCGACTACATCCTAGCTGTCGACATGTGGAAAGTGTTTGACAATGTCAAGGAAGATCAAATTCTCGCAAATCTAGCAAGAATATATCCCAGCCAACGAACGATAGACTGAATCGCAAGATTTCTTGAAGCCAGACCCATGCGACTTCGCAGCAACAGCAATGCCGTTCCAGCCGCTTGCTATCTCGATCGAGGAGTCCCTCAGGGTTCGATTTTGGGACCACTGATTTTTAATGTGGCCATGCTCACTGTGGCCCGCGAACTAGAGACAAGCACTAGCGCCCGCTATACCATATATGCGGATGACATAACCATTTGGACAGAAGCACAAGACTATGGCGGGAACATAGAGCACATGGCCACCGAACTTCAAGCTGCCCTTATTGCACTCAAAGACACCCTTCCTAAACTGGGACTCACCTTAGCACCTGAGAAAACGCAACTTCTATGTGTCAATGGGAGACGAAACGTCCTCCTCCCACATCAGGCAATAATGTAGACATTGGGTAAGCATGAACTCAGAGCCACCCACGGTCACGTTAAAAGTCTTGGGATTCCCATACACAGTTGCAATACGGGACATTTTTGGACTAATGAGCTCAAAAAGCAATGACCCAGACTCTTGCACACTATAAAGCGCGTCTCCAACAAGTTCGGCGGGGCACGGCAGGCGGCCTGCACCACCCTAATCAGATCCATCGAAATTGGCAAAATCACCTTGGAAGCGTCCGTAATGTCGTTAGCCTTCTTCAAGTACTTTGTTTTTGATGGTGACACGACTGTGCTTCCATAGGTGATGACATGTCGCGCTAGAAGAAGACGACAACGAAGTGCGCGCGCGAGTGCACAGGACGTGATGGCACGAGTGCGAGCTTGTCATCGAACGCTGGCTAGTTGTTGACTCCAACGCCTAAGCTATGCCGCTTAACATGCTCATGTTTCCTTGTTTGTAATAAATCGTCGGCAGCCACAACCTGCTGCTCAGACGTGACAATTGGCGACGAGGAAGACTCTGGAGTCATCGGCAGTTCACCGACGTCAAGGAAAGGAATGACATGGCGGCGCCTGACTTTCGCCGGCTACCCGAATTCAGTGGCAGCTCTGGCTCCTGGAGATCCTGGTATGGGAGGCTACAGTTCTTCTTCGAGGCTAACGACATCACGGACAGTAAATAATTGCGTTGGCGTCGTACTGATTGTGTCGGTGAGAGACGCTGTCTGACCGTAGTGGCTAGGGAGCCTACATGCAAGCGCTGTTGCAGCGCTTGCATGTAGGTTCCCTAGTAGTGGCCCCTGTTGCGAGTGGCGTATATATCTTGGAAGGGTAAAAGGTAGGAAAAGCAAGGGTGGCGTCTTCGCTTGCAGTAGAATAGAAGAGCGCCGCGCACCAGAGGTTCCACAGAGGTTCATTAAGGAGCGGCGCACACAGAACGCGTATTAGCACGTCGCGGGCCGCTGCCACGTTGGGACCGACAGGCCTAGCCTGCCGGCCGCATCGTGGGCCTGCTGGACAGCCCAACGTTGCTCAGCCAGGAGTGAGTAGCGGAGAGCCGCCTTCCACCTAACTGAGCTGAGGTCAGGGCTTGCTATGAAGATACATCCCCAGAGCATGTGCGAAAGTGTTGATCTATCCACGCAAGCAGGGCACGCGTCATCAGTGCGAATCTCCGGTTATATCGTATGTAACGTGAACAGATTGGGATAGGTCTCTGTCTGCAAAAGTCCGAATGTCAGTGCCTGAGGCCTGGTGAGCTTGGGGTGAGGAGGAGGGTATTGTCGCCGCGAGAGATAGAAGTGTTTAATAAGTTCATTATAAGTGGCGGGCGCGTCCCTACCATCCGTAACTCTCTCCTCGGCCGTTACAGCGCCAACGCGGTCAGTCAGTGCGCGCGCGGCAGCGTGGGCCGTCTCATTGAGGTTCGTGGGGACACCCACCATCCACCCAACGTGGGCTGGGAACCAAGTAAGCAAGTGATGCTTGACTCTATCCGGACCTGCCTTACGAAGCAGCCCAAAGGCCTGTTCTGAGATCACTCCACACTGAAATGCCCTAATGGCTAACCGTGAGTCACTGTAGATGACGTCGCTGCTGTCATCAAGCATCGGCCAAGGCAATGGCCACCTGCTCGGCTATCGCCGGATCTCCGGTTCGTACAGATGCACAGTTCGTGAGTCGCCGTTTGGAAACCACCACTATACCGCAGAAAAGGAGCACCCCTTCCGATATGCGGCCGCGTCAACAAAGCAGGCTCTACGCCCCTCTGCCTGGATCTGTTTGAGTATGGTGGAATCTCTTGCTTTCCTTCTATCCTTGTTATATTCAGGATGTACATTTCTTGGTATCGGCGATACGGAGATCAAATCTTTTATGTCCCGTGCGCTTTTCTATGGCAAGAAAATAATGTGAAAATTTATCCGGTGCTGGGCGGAAGCGAACCCGCGGTGTGTATATATATATATATATATATATATATATATATCAAACAGTCTTCTCTTAATATATATTCAAAGACGTGCCACGCGCACACTTCGTGGTGGTGGTGATAGATGGCGCAGGGTGTCCCCGCATTTCGGCGGGGGCCAATGCGGTGTTTCGCTACACAGTTTCAATTCTAATCGCATCACCGGTGACTCTCATCGCGATACGCGTTCTGCCGTAATGTATCCAAGTTTGTCTACGAGTCGCCAACCATATTTTTTTTATTTGAGGCTTTTTCTTATTAATAGAACTGATAGCCTGGCTAGTTTGTAATTACTCGTTATGATCGAGTACGGTATAGCGCAAGACAGGCCCAGGTAGCGAACAGGAATGGCGTTAGCTCACAACTGTACCCAGCTACCCCTGTCGCCGCTGTAACTGTACAGTGCGCATGCGCGCACTAAGAGCAAAATGGCACGAAATGAAAGTAAGGATGGGATCGATAGCCTCTCCAAAGCTTGTAGTCCTCGTACCTTTAAAAGTAAGCTCAGCAACGCAATTCTAGACGAACGCCTGCACGAATGGGTGAATAGATGAACACGCAGTGCGTGCAAACCGGTCAACTATAGCGCTTCTGTTTCGTCAGAGAGCAGCACTGCTCGCTTAAGCGCACGCTTTGCGAGTCTCAGATTGTTTAAGTTATCACGCAGGTATGACATTCTCGTTCTTAATAAAATGTTAATTAAGCGAAACACGTCTGCTTAAAACATTTTTTTTCTGCGAACCATTCCTGAGCGGCACCGGTGCCACGGAATTCTTAATTACGAACTCACGAAATCACTCGATCTCTTTTGTTCGCGAAGCCAGCGTTTCTCTTCGCTTCAAGCTTGGCTCGTAAGCCCTCGGCCCATCCCGATACTCTCCTTCATTGAATTCGAGAAAAAAATTCGTAATCGTGACATTATTGTCGCCGTTAACGCCTTTTTGTCTTTCCGTGCCGTTGTTTCAGCGTGATTGGGGGCGAAACCATCCGATAAAAAGGGAAATTTTAGCCTCGCTTTCTCTCTGTTATTTGAATGAACTCCTAAATTCCTATCGGTGGCTCAGATGGCGAACCATCCACGAGTTAGATATAAACATTGAACCCACCTGAGTTCCTTTATACACTGTGAGTTCGTGAATATATATGATTCTCTTTGTAAGATGTGGGTAAAACAAGCCACGGCACGCTTTGAGCTACTTCCTTTAGGAAATGCAGTCTCCAAAAGCACCGTTCACACCGGTGACTCGCAGAGGTCGCGCGAAGGGTCGCTTCAGTCGAAAAGCGACTGGTTTGGATCAGTCGCTCGGGGTGGCTGCTCAATGTTTAAGTCGCGCGAACACAACTGAACCAATCAGTGGTGCAGGAGCGGGTGTCTGTGTATGCTGATGGTTATTTTACGCAATGATGGCAATGCCGGCTAACGCGAACGGCACCAATCGTGGACATTTTTGTTGTGGCGATATCGCGCTTGCCGGTGTGCACATCAGTCGCCGTAAGTGGGGGAGCGGGGCCTTGGTTTTCAGTCTAGGACGGTCCAGGACCTTAATTAATCGTTGGTGTGAATGCGCCCTAATAAGCGAGCATCTGTGCTTTAAATCCATCTTCATTTCGATCATGTGCTGTTTAAAACCACCTTCAGTTCGATCCGCCAATGTTGTTACTGTTTAATCCGGGTTAAATTATCTGGAAGATTACAGTCACGCGTTTCTACTTTCCTAACCCTACAGATGGTCAGCCTTGCGACCTACCCCGCACCCCCCCTCCCCCTCCCCTTCCATAGAAAAAAGTTCATTCAAAAACACAGCACCTGCCTGCAGTGATGCGCATTTTAGAATGCTTCGATCAGCCCTCATGTTATCTGCTGCTAAGCAAGGACACGCTCGAAATATGAAAATGATCCTGCGCAAAAAAAAAAAAAAAAAAAAAAAACAGCAGCCAAACAAACAAAGAAAGAAGGAATGAAAGAAATAATAAAAAAAAACCAATAAAACAACAGTTTTTACACCAGGTATTGCTAGCGTTTGGCCCACATTGCTTTCCCTAATATAAGCCAGCGCTTGCCCACCAATATTTATATATGTGCGCACCGCGGTCTGATCGTGGTAGATAAAAAATAAGTGAACAACAAAGTCTTGTTCAGGAGCTCGTTTAACACACGTCCGGCCTCTTCTAGGAGCGAAGGGAAAATGACGGTGGGCCAGAGCAGACCAACTTCAGTTGCACACACACAAACACACACACACACACACACACACACACACACACACACACACACACACACACACACACACACACACACACACACACACACACACACACACACACACACACACACACCACACACACACACACACACACACACACACACACACACACACACACACACACACACACGCGCGCGCGCGCGCGCGCGCGCGCGCGCGCTTCCCGCTGTGACACCCTTGATGCTATTAAAAAAAAACATTCAAAGTGATGAATGTGGGCTTACACATCGCGGCTAACGGACATAATGGCGAGACCATCAGGAGACTGGAAGGCGCGGTTGCACAGACCGTCAGGTTACTCAGACGCATATCCAACAGATACAGCGGGATGAAAGAAGGTAGCATGATCAGACTAATTCAGGCCTTCGTAATTAGCCGAATAACGTACGTGGCACCATACCTCAATTGGCACGTTTCAGAGAAGACAAAGATGGAACACTTAATCAGAAAGGCTTACAAACAGGCAATAGGGCTACCGATCAACACAAGCACGAACAGGTTACTGGATCTAGGTCTACATAATACGCTGGGGGAATTGATAGAGGCACAGAACATAGCGCAATACGAACGTCTTTCCAAGAGCAGGACGGGCAGATACATATTAGAAAAGTTAGGCATCGGGTATAATGCTCAACACGGCATCCAAGTCGACGTACCCAGCAGCCTCAGGGACAAGTTGGTCGTCCCTCCGCTACCAAAGAACATGCACCCGGAATATCACAGGGGTAGAAGAGAAAAGAGAGCGCAGGACGTACAGAGGAAGTACGGCAAATGTGAAGACGCGGTGTTCGTGGACGCGGCCAGGTACGCGCGCAGGCGCGCCTTCACGGCCGCGGTGGTAGATCACGAGAACGCTTGCAAAACTAGTGTCACGGTACGCACGGTGCACGCGGAAACAGCGGAGGAGGTAGCCATCGCGCTAGCGGTGGCCACCACCGAGGCCGAAGTGATCATCAGCGACTCCGAGACGGCAATTCGCAACTACGCCAACGGCCGCATCTCCCCCGAGGCGTTACGAATACTACTCGCGGGCAAAACCGGGAATAAAGAAGTTTACATCGTATGGGCACCCGCCCACACCACATCACTCGCCGGCAACGAGGCGGCGCACGGGGCGGCTCGAGGGCTTACGGACCGAGCCGCCAACCACACTACCGCCGCCTCGGCCACGACGTCTGGTGAGGGGTGGGAGTGGGAGGATCGCCTGACGAGTTACAGAGAAATAAAGCAACACTACAGACTGGCGAGGTGCAAATTTCCGCCACCACACCAGAAACTGAACAAGAGACAGGCGGTCGCATGGCGACAGCTGCAGACAAGAACGTTTGTAAACCCGGTGATCTTGAATCTCTGTTACCCAGAGCTTTATTCGTCCAACCAATGCAAGTTTTGTGAGGCCAGGGCAACCCTGGAACACATGTTATGGGAGTGCAAACAAGGGGGGGTTCCAGACGGGGACGTAGCCTCGAGCCGAACGCGCTGGGAGACTACGCTGCTCAGCTCCGCCCTCGAAGACCAACTCTGGGCCGTCTACCGGGCCGAGGAAGCCGCCAGAGCTCAAGGGCTCCTGGCCGACACCTAGGCAGGGGTATTCGCCCAAATCCCCGAATAACTCGCCGGATTATAAATAAAGTTATCATTGATTGATTGATTGATTCATTCATTCATTCATTCATTCATTCATTCATTCATTCATTCATTCATTCATTCAAGTGATGAATGAAGAAGCAATACAAATTCAGTCTTCAATGAAAGTATGCTAGCTTTCTTCACGTGTTTGATATTCTACGAGCACAAGATCGAGAGGGGCCGAAAAATCCAGACCCTGAATTCATTAAGGCCTTCCAAGTCGTCTTATTGTGAGCGTTTTTTTTTCTTTTATTTTGTGCGAGGAGTCTGACTATTTCTTCTGAAATTATATCGCCTAATCGCATGGTTGAAGTAATTATGCCGGTGCAGTGCTTTGTGTGTTGTTCTGATTTCAATTTTTGCGGGGCTTCGCAGCTCGGGAACGGTATACCTTGTGACTGTGTGAGCACGGAAATGCGGAGATTCAAGAATATATGGACCCTTTTCGCGGCGATCACGTCGGCGCTGCCATGTTTGATCACGTGGTGACGCGTCCATTGCTTGCCTCAACTGCCTCCGTTGCCTCCTTGTTTACAATGGAAGTGTATGACGCCGGCACGGCTTAGAAAACCTCTGTTTTATTTATTTATTTATTTATTTATTTGACAATACTGCCAGCTGCTTTTTGGCAGCCAAAGCAGGAGTGGTATAGAAAAAAGAAAAGGGACACCGTACAAGCAAAGAAAATGTCGAAATAAAATTCGAACACAGCAAGGTCAAACACAGTGCAACACAGATCATACTAGTACACTACTGCGCACAACAATCTCTGCGAAATTGCGTGCTTCGCTCACATCTGAGAAATAGCTGATAAGAAAGAATCGATGGTACGCTTGTTCGTTACCTCTTGTGGAAGCCTGTTCCAGTCTCTTATCGGTCTAGGAAAAAACGAAAATTGATAAGCGACAGTTCTAGCCTGTGGTACAATAAGGGTAAGTTCGTGCTTTCCGCGGGTACTTCTACACGTGTTAAACTGTAAGTAATTGTCAAAATTCATTTTAGTTTGGCCGTTGACTATCGTGTAAAGCATCTTGAGACGGTGTAACTTACGGCGTTCCTCCAGTGTTGGAAGAACAGACCTTGAACGGAGATAGGATAGTGACACCTGTCTTCCGTAGGCATTAAAAATGAACCTGAGTGCTCTTTTTTGGACTTTTTCCAGCTTATCTGTATCAGTCTTAGTGTGCGGGTCCCAAACGATATCACCATATTCAAGCAGTGGACGCACCAGTGAAGTATAACCAACTAGTTTTGTTTTGCTCGTACAGTGCTTCAGACGTTGCCGAAGTAACCATAGTCTTTTTGAGGCTGACGAAACTATGTCTTGAATGTGCGCACTCCATCTTAAATCGCGAGATATTTTAATCCCCAGATATTTAAACGTATCGACAAGCGTAATCCCAACGTCGTTAATTTTGTATGCATGCGATAGTGGACTCTTCTTTTTTGTTACGGTCATTTGGGAGCACTTAGGGATATTTAGGCTCATTTTCCAGGTCTGGCACCACTTAGAAATTGATGTTAGGGAATTGCTTAATAGTAATTGGTCATCTTTAGTTTGAATGGCATGATAAACAACGCAGTCATCCGCGAAAAATCGACATTGTACGGCAGTGTCAAGCGAGAGATCATTCAGATATACAAGAAAAAGTAATGGTCCAAGGACGGACCCTTGAGGAACGCCTGAAAGGACTGGAGCCATTGATGATTTAGAGTCACCTATTTGAACATATTGTTGGCGTTGCGTTAGGTAAGAGTCAAGCCATCGCAGAATACGCTCATTTCTAAAGAGACGCGTTAGTTTTAATATCATTTTGGAATGCGACACGCGGTCAAAGGCTTTTTCAAAGTCTAGAAAGATTATGTCGACCTGGCCACTATTATCAAGAACTGCAAACAAATCATTAGTAATGTGAAGTAACTGTGTCACTGTTGAAAGGCCGCGCCTAAATCCGTGCTGACTGTTCAAGAAAAAATTGTTGCCTTCTAGGAAGCTGCTTAAATGTTTGAAAAGAAAATGTTCTAATACCTTGCTAGCTGTGCACAACAGCGACACCGGGCGATAATTAGTCACTGTGAGCTTATCGCCTGTTTTGTGTATCGGTATAATTTTACCTATTTTCCAGTCAGAAGGAACTTCTCCTTTCTGCAAACTTTCGGTAAAAATAATATAAAGATACTTGGCACACCACTCCGCGTATCTAAACAAAAATGCATTTGGGATTTCGTCTGGTCCCGAAGATTTCCTAATGTCTAAGCTAAGCAATGCTGAAAAAATACCTTCTTCTGTGATTAGTAGCTCTGGAAGTTCATACATAGATGCGTTGCTGAAATCTACATTGTTATCGGCACTGCGCTGGAAAACGGACGAAAAGTAGTCGTTGTATGCCGTTGCTATACAGGTTGGGTCAGTGACGTCCTTATCGTGTATTTTCAATTTACTAACTGGTTCCTTCTTTTCTGTCAAATGAAGCCAAAACTTTCTCGGGTCGCTGGAAAGGAAGTTGTGCATTTTGACGTTGAAAAAAGTGAATCTGGACGATTTTATTTTCGAACGCAAATCCGATCGCAGCATAGCCAAGGTGCCGCTATCTCTGTGCTTTTTCGACGATAGTCGTTTTACGCGCCGCTTTAGATGAAGGATTTCGCGCGTTATCCAGGGGCTTCGTCGTTTGCTCTTGTGTTTTTTCGGGATGTATTTATTCATGCAATGACGCACCGCACATTTGAAGTGCAACCACAAACTGTTAACAGTTGTAGAGTTCCTGTGACACTGCAAAAAGAAATCATAGTCTTGTTCCAGGAAGTCTAATATGCTAACATCGTCCGCATTATTGAAATCATAGTACGGCCTTGGCTTGCTGCGCTCAGCTTTACGCCACAGTTGGCTTTTAAGAAGGACAGAGAAATGGTCCGATATGCCGGGCACGACATCGACAGTATAACTTAGCTGACTAACGTTTTCGGATATGAAGACGAGGTCAAGAATAGAACTCGATACCGCAGTTTGGCGAGTTGGGGTATGCACTACCTGGTGTAGATCGAATGCATATGCGATATCTAGCAACATATCCGCGTGTTGGCATGATGAAGTAGCACACATCAAGTCCCAATCTATATTAGGCATGTTGAAGTCGCCACTCATTATAACGCAACTGTAGCGCTTTTTGTTGTCGAACAGAAAGTCGTGTAGTGCCTCCAACATAGAGATGTCAGCATTGGGTGGTCGATAGACAGCTCCGATAAGTACGTTTTGGCAGGAAAGTTTGGTAGCTATCCACACCATTTCAATCTGCTTATTGTGTGGGACCAGCGTATACTGAATGCCTTTCTTCATCAGAAGTGCCACTCCTCCCCCTCTTGAACAGCGATCATGCCGGATAATTTCATGCGTTACAGGCACAACATCTGCATCATCTATGCTATCGTGAAGCCAAGTCTCTGTTACCACGGTGATGTCGGGATCATAGGCAATGAGTAAACCTTCCAGATCGTCGGTTTTATTTACAATGCTTCTAGCGTTGACATTCATTAAGGATAAAGCTATTCGGTTTTGAGAAACTATTGGCTGTGGTTGGGGGTTGTTTGGATTGCACTGTTGGGTGCAGTCATCCCAAGAGCGTGGTCATTGACTAGGAGACTGGACAAGTTCGTTCCGCGCCTCATTCCAAAAGTAAAGGGTTCCATTGATTCTAACCTTGTCGAAAACAAGGGTGACCTTATCCCCATTCGACCTGTTTACTTTGGTACTTGCCCAAAGCTTCTTACGGATAGACTGCACCCTAGGCGAAAAGTCCTCCGAAATACTGAATTCCGTATCTCGCAATTTACCACAGTTCTTCAAAATCCTAAATTTGTCTCTCCCATCAAAAAGTTTGAGAATCACTGGACGACACTTATTCTCTGTTGGCCTACCGATTCTGTGAATTCGTTCAATATCCACGTTGGGCAGCTTCAGCAGGTCCTCAAGGATATCTTTCGATACTGTCCGCTCAAGAGAGGCAATTCGCTCCCCTTTTGCTTCCTTTACTCCAAAAATGATGAGGTTATTGCGTCTGCTTCGGTTCTCGAGGTCGTCAATCTTCAAAAGCAGGCTGTCAACTGTCTCTTGCAAGGCATCAACCTTACTTGTATATTTGGTGACCGTTGAAGCTATGTTATCTAATTTCGTGTCAATAGCGTTCAATTTGTCGGTAGACTCTCTAAATTTACTGTTTGTCGTTTGCTTGAGGTCTCGTATGTCGTCGCGTATGATTTTAAGAATGTCTTCAGTAGACGGACCCGGATTAGACTCAATGTCTCCACAACACGGTAACAAATTAACAAAACAGTGATACATCATCAATGTAAGATCAAAAATGGACCGTGGGCACGGCAGAAGCAAGAGGCATACGTTATTGCTACGGTAGGAATGAACCAAATGGTCTTGCCTCACCTGCACAATAAACAAGAAGGGATTCGTGAGACGCATGGTCTCGATGCTTCCGCCGTGCCCACTGGTCGTGATCCGTGCAGTGCAGTCTCTTAAGTACACCCATGTAGAAGACGTAGATGACGTTGGTATCACGTGAACGTCAGGCGTGGCTCTCCAACCGCGCAGGCTCCATAGATAGTCGTCGGCACCGTGAAACGATGTGTCAAACGATGTGTCAAACCCGACAACTTGATGCGCAGTCGTAGTAGGATTAGGTAGATTGTCGGTGTTCAGTGCCTCGGCTGGTACAGGTGAAGAAAAGAAAAGAACGGCCTGCACAATAAACAAGAAGGGATTCGTGAGACGCATGGTCTCGATGCTTCCGCCGTGCCCACTGGTCGTGATCCGTGCAGTGCAGTCTCTTAAGTACACCCATGTAGAAGACGTAGATGACGTTGGTATCACGTGAACGTCAGGCGTGGCTCTCCAACCGCGCAGGCTCCATAGATAGTCGTCGGCACCGTGAAACGATGTGTCAAACGATGTGTCAAACCCGACAACTTGATGCGCAGTCGTAGTAGGATTAGGTAGATTGTCGGTGTTCAGTGCCTCGGCTGGTACAGGTGAAGAAAAGAAAAGAACGGCCTGCACAATAAACAAGAAGGGATTCGTGAGACGCATGGTCTCGATGCTTCCGCCGTGCCCACTTTCGGAGATATCGTAGACGGTGACTAGGTGGGCGACACGAAGCTTTGATCACAGCTTCAGAGAACATGCAAAAGCGCTTTCGGAGCTGATTAAGCTATTTCCAAACGGCGCAAGCAGCGTATATGGTGCTTAATTTTTGTTCTATAAAAGCGGGGCTAAATATGTATTCCAAGCTATCCCAGCTTTCCGATTATGAATTCAGTCAGGATTGGTGTGTTTTGCTCTTTGTTCTTTATTCGGCAAATATTTTGAAGCAGTGGCTTGTCAGTTTGTGACTCAGTAAAGTTTCTCGGTGCGACCACTATCCGATTATTTTCTGCCTAATCGCTCGCGGGTGGGTTCCGTTCCGATAGATTTGTTCTTGCTGCGCACAATGCTTGAAACGTAGCTGTTTTGTACATTCTAATACCTTGTAGCAAATATATATTACAGCTAGTAACTCGCTTACTCTTGTGGACCGTCACGAAACATTCAGCTTCGACCATTCGTGCGCCATAGGTGTAGTCCGTCATTCATTGTGCATATATATACAGTGCGCATATATTCTAGAATGCGCCCATTCAGTTATTCTTGATACGTCGGCGATAGAGTCGGCGTAAGTTTTCCTGCCATTTGGGACAGATGTGTATATATAACGTGCGCGAAACTTACTATGACAGGAAGCGGCGCTACTCTTTTTGTTATTGTTTAACGAGTGGTACTCACTTGCCGAGGTTCTGGGGATGAAGCCCTTTCTTTGAAGGTTAGCGATACAAGGCTGGCGGATGATCAAATTTCTGTATCCTCGAGGAAAGCCGTACAGCACGAAGTGCCAGTAACACGTTCGGACAGTTGCAGCAGTAGTCCGCGAACTTGGCCACACAGATTCATTCTATTCCTTAACATGTCAGTCACTATTTTTGCAGCCAACTACTGCACACGTCTTCAATCCACATGATTCAATCTAGCATAATTGGAGCACAGTGTGTTAGCGAAAACTCAGTTGCATTTCCGACAGCTGATCGCACAGAAGCAAGGTAGGAGCGGTAATGGTTTCGTATTCGTGCGCAGTCGCTGAGGAGAGGTATGGCGCGCCGCCGTGAGCGCCAGCTCGTTTCTCTAAAACAAACTGCTCCGCGAAAAGGGTCAATACGCGCTATTTTAGGAGCGCGGGCTCGTCTCCTGCCGTTCTCCTGTATACACATAATGAAGTCACGAGGAACGCGTGTCTTCGACGTTTTCAGTGACGCACGGTATACATACACTTTCATAAAGTGCTCTGCGTTAATGTGAGTTAAGGGTCTGGGATGGAAAACTACGGCAGAACTCACCTCACGGTGACTGTCGACGATGATGTGACTAGCATTTGATCACTGTAGCGACGCACTGGATTTTAACCGTTTCCTGTTGTCACTCGGATCTTCGGCCATGTGCTTCGATTTACTTCGGCATCATCCCAATTTGCTATGGTGTCTTGCCAAGGTCGCTCACAAGCGTGGCGGCATGACCACTATACCGCTTGACGCCGACGCAATCTCGTCGAAGGAACGACAGAAGCGTTATGATGACGAGGGTGTGACCACAATGATATCAAGATTCGCGTCATAGCAGAACAATCGTAACGCCAGATTTCCCCTCTACCAACTTCAGTATGACACTCTATGGACAGCATGGTGGCGCGGCCGATGGCACGAATGCGCTTGAGAGTCTTCGTATGCACTCTTACTTTCTGCTGAGAGAGAAAAAAGAGAGAAAGAGAGAGAGAAAAAGGCAAAGATAAAGTAGGGAGGGTAACCAGATGATGTCTCCGGTTTGCTGCCCTGTACCGGGTAAAGGGGAAAAGGGATGCGATAGATGTGTATGTGTAGGCTCCCCAGAACTGTATGATTGCTATCGCGATAATATAAACAGTCGCCATGCGCTCCTCAAAGCGGCACCGCTGTCATTTGCTGAAGGTTATCGTGTAGGAAAGAAACTTTTAGTTAGGCCCGCGAGAACAGCAATCCACCGTAATCACCCAGTGTTGGACCCCCGAAGTAGCAGGACTTCGTTTCTGCGAATGAAATGGTTATTGGATAAAATTTTCGGCAACATGGACAGAAAAATGCGCCATACGTTTCCATCAAGCATGGCGCCCCCTTCTTATATTTGTACACGTGAAAAAGGTGTCCTTTATATAGGGGGTGGTCGTTATCAAGTTTTCCGGTATTTCGCCTGTTGAAGAATCGCCTGTTGCAGATAACAGAATTCTAGTCCCTGAGCTGCATTATTTATTGAGGTGGACATTACTTGCACGCGAAATCGAAACACACATTCAATTAATGAAAACAATATAAATAACTTCTTAATTACTTTACCGTACATATTGCAATTGACGAATTATTGCCGGCGAGCTTGCATGGTGTATTCACTTAGAATGAATTTACAGTATGACACCGGTTTGAAGGTAAGCGCCATAAAATTCGCCGTAAAAAAGGTGTACTGTTGTCCCACATATTTCTTTAACAAAACGCTCTTTTGTGCATTGAAGCACAAAAGTAACTGGAACGCCCGTGTATTTAGTGCCACACTTATGGAAATAATATCTCGATACTGGCGTCATACTGCCGGCTAATTTCAAGAGAATACGTCTTTAAACTCACGGCAACAACTCGGAAATTGCAATGTGTGTCGTAAAGTAATTAGGATGTTAATCAGTGAATTCTTGTTAATTAGTCAAGAATGTGTTTCGATTTCTCGTGCTAGTAATGTCCGCCCCTTCGAATAACCCCGCCCATGGACAAAACTTATGCTATCTGCCAAAGGCGATTATTAAAAATTCCAGAAAATTTTGAAGTGATGAACCCGTATAGTCATACCCGGTGTCAGTTCCAGATACAGAGAGAGAGACAGGGCACACAGTGCAAAGTGTCACCCAGCCACAATTTAGGCGCATGTTAAGAAGACACTAAATAAAAATACTTCGTGTGTTAAGACTGACGTTAGGTTTCAAAATTCTATTTCCCTCAATATTCTATTTTCCAATATTACTTGACTATTAGAGAATGAAGGTCAAAGTTTCCTTCTTCTTTTTGAAATATCGTGCCGAAACCCAGGCACTGTTACGTCGCTGTGTCGTCACAGATTTGAAAGTATTCTTTCGTAATTTGGGCTGTTCTGGCTCAGTAAAAAAACGTGAAACTTGCTAAGTGCAGTGATTGGCTCTATTAAAAAATGTACGGCACATCTACCCATAAACATTTTACTAGGCACGAACACAAACCTTCACAATCTGTGACGTCATGGCTAGCTGGTGCGGGAACCTCTATGCGGCGTCGCCACCTGTCGGTGGTTTTTGCGTTCTTTCTGGCTTACCAAGCCTCCACTCGCGATAGCAGCGGCTTTTTTGTGGTGGATAAACGCGACGTCTTCCGTCGTGCGAAAGGCCGAGGGGGGATGCAAGGGAGACAGGGGAGGAGAGGCGACGTTTAGCTGCGGCTCCAAACGCGTATCTTGCGACCGGGCGCAAGGGGAACTGGCGACTCAATCTCCCACGCGAAAGGAGGAAAGCGGGAAGGCAGCGCGGGAGGCAGGGAGTGCAGTTTCTGCTCTGTGAGCAAGTGCGCACTTCTACTTTGCGCGGCTGTGGACTATCGCGCACACCGTATCTTGAAAGCGATCTCCACACGGCTCTTACCTTGTATGCGCTGTGCTTTCGCCGCTCAGTTTCCGATGAAGCGATAGACCGCAGGAACCTTCGCTCGCTGCTGCTGCCGCGCCTGCTCGCGCCAGCGTTTTGACAGTGGTTGTCTGCGGTCATCGATTTCGATCTATTCATGTTTGCTTGTGCGCGCTGACACCAGACTTGTTAATTCAGTCAGTAAGAGAATGTGTCCAAGTTTAAGCAGCCGATAAATCTACTATCCTTACTCCGTATAGCTCTCTACCAATTGCTGTCGCAATTGATGCTTCGCATTTCGGGCCAAGAAGATTTTGCGGACCCGGAAAGATCCGGGTCCGCAAACTTCTAGCTTAGCTTGTTCTTTATTCCGTTTGACAGATGATTAAATGCAGGTAGAACGCAATTTGTAATCGTCACCAGGAAAATAGGAAACACGTCGCACGTGCAAATTAATTACGTGTCAAAGGTAAATCGGTTCAAAGCTTCCGCCTGCTGGGTGTTCTTTATGTTTTAGTGCCTGCGACCTTCGCATTTACGTCCAGACAAATTTGCGGCATACTTACTTAACTATTAGGCATCATCAATTTTTGGCTGCCTTTATCGACGACGATGTTCGCTATTTGTACCGAACTCATTGATCATTTATTTACAAGAGGTACGTAAAAGTGAGAAAAAGTTAATTTCGGCAACTTGGTGTGAGGCTTCTCGTACCCGTGAAAATCTTGTTGGTGCGCCTTACGCAACATGCTATGCCAAATTAATGGTACGTGCTACGAACCCCCATAGAAAAAAAAACAATAAAAAAATCAGCTTATGGATTGCCGACAACGACCAAGTGACGTTTGCTTTCTTGCGAGAATAGGCTTTAAATACATTAAACTGGCACTTAGAAAAGAGCGCTCATACGTATGTTCAAGTTGAGGTCTGTCCTTCACTGCAGTGACCCCTGAAAATGCCAGTATTCAGCGACGATAACACGCGCACACACCAGTTGTGTGCCTCACATTATTCCGAATGCAAACCAATAACAAAGTACCAATAACAATAACAATAATAACAAATAATCAAACCAATAAACAAAGGAGGCTCTTCCCACGTGCACTATCATCCCAAATTGCAGAACGCGTTTGCTACCAGTTCGATTCCTGCTTCACGACGTCTGCGACATCGTGCCGTTATCGCCCCGTCATCGTGATGGCGGCGACGTCATCCTCGTCATCTCATAATAATCATCGCCACCGAATTACCTTCGCCATAGCACCGTCATCGTCAGGCTATTACCGTTGTCCTTGATGTCCTTGTCGTCGGACCAACTGTCTGCGTTTCAGGTGACATTTACGGCGTCTCTTGGTGCGTCCTCTAACATCTTTTTTTTCTTTTCTTTTTACCGAATTATTTGTGCCACACCACGCACCGGCAATGTGAAGTATTTTCACTAGATCATCACTGACCTCTAAAGCCTACTCCAGGCGTTCATTTCCGAAAATTTCAACTCTATGACCTTTTCTATGCATGCAGCTTATCATCCAACGTGAAATGCAACGTCAACCATGATACATAACACGAAAGGAAATGCAGTAATACAGAACCCCCCCCCACTCTCACGTTTTCACGTTTGCCTTATTGACTTCATTGTTACTTAAGCCCAAAGAAGGCACATAAGATTCTCACTTTGTATAAACCTACATCAAAATATGCCGCATTAGCTTTGATATAGATTTACAGCCGTACCTAACGTTTTTTGCTGAATCGCCGGAGGAGCTCTTTTCACCGAGAAAGTCCGCTGGTGTGCTTTGTGGAATCATAGAGTCATTCTGTATTCATTCAATTACACTCTGAATACGTATTCTAATATGCAGCAGCTGCTTTTACATATTCCCGAAAGAACTTTCCGAAGGAAGCTGGAGAAATTCAATCTGCAGCCGCATCTTGCAAGACACTTCTCATCTTACAAGAATGACGAGCGGATATCCAAAAGGAGCTTGGTCGGCTTTCTTTATCTGAGCGTATTTGAGCGAAGCGCCACGAATTACAAGTTCATTTTGTTTATTTATCAATGCCACAGATTGCATAAAGGATCATAAAAGGAAGGCCTTCCTAAGAAGAATAAATACTCACATGTAGAAGTTAGGCGGAATACAAAATATAAGGGAAATAGAGACTCTAAAATATATCCAAGATAAAATAAGAATACAACACCTAACAGCCGCAAGCCTCTCTAAGCACCTCCCGTCGTTGCCGTCTGTTCGTATGGCAGAAAAAAAAAAAAAAAAAACACTGCCTGCAGGCTCTATGCGTATTGTTTCATCGTCGGTCCTTAGGTTTGCCCCCCCCCCCCCCCCCCCCCTCCCCCCTTGACACCTCTCCGCTTTTCCTAATCTTCTTTCTTTCTTAAACTTCGTACCACTATCCGTTCAGCGTTTCGTCTCAGACGTGCATCCACCAAGGATGCACGCCTTTCTAGTGTGACCCGAGGCGCCGTGTTCGACTTCGGGGGGGGGGGGGGGGGGGGGGGTGAGTGAGTGAGTGAAGAAAAATAAAATAAAAGGGTGGTCGCGTAAATGAGAGAAACGGCATACACACACACACACACACACACACACACACACACACACACACACACACACACACACACACACACACACACACACACACACACACACACACACACACACACACACACACACACACACACACACACACCACGCACGCACACACACGCACACACACGCATGCACATACACAAAATGATGTCTTTTTGCTTTTCTATGCGCAAATTTCTAGGGCCGATGTTAAGCAGCAGGCACCCGGCTTGATTTTCTCTTGCACAGACTGTGTAATCATGGGAATACACTCGAAACTATTTATTATCGTGGCCGAAGCAAGACAGATCTTTTCCTGTGGTGGACTGAACGAACATTTCATAAAAAATAATGACGAACTTAAGAACGTGCTATTACGTTATCCCTAGACAACTCCTAGTCTGCACAAGAACGAGTTCTTAAATTCGTTATTATTTCGATTATTAAATATTCGTGCAAGCCGCCGATGATCTTGTACTGTGGCGGCCGGCTGCACACACGTCTCTTCATTGCAACTGGCCTCGCCACTGCCGCCGCTGACGACGACGACGACATAAACAGAATGCACTTAAACAAAATTCATTATGGGATGCGTAACTTGCCCTCCGCGTAAACTCGAAGGAAACCGTACAGCGCCGATAGCGTCGTTTTGAACGTGACAGATTCAGTAGTAGGATTCCGTGCAGGCTTTACAAATTCTACTCTAAAGAATTCGCAAGACAGTAAGTGAATTTCGTACCGCGCTCAAGGGATCGGTACCATGCACCGCTACGGACCTGCGGACCGCCCGGCCCAAGACCTCTCTCTCTCTCGCCTGTACGGGGTGCATTTGCCTAGAGATTCAAGAGAGAGATGGAAGAAGGGAGAGATAGGCAAGGAGGTTACTCAGAATGGAAAATACGGTTTGCTACCCTGCCGTGAGGAAGGGGGAAAGGGGAGGTACAAACAGCACAGAGGCGCGATATCACAACCAGTCATGGCCACCGCACACACTATCCCAGCACAGGATCACGTGCTTCACAATGATACACTAATTCAGGCGACAGGCGTTCGCGCTTTCCGCTGCACTGTCATTACCGCTGCTCTGTTATTACTGAAATGTTGCGGCAAGGCCGGGTTTTATGGTCCGGATCGTTCAGTTAACACTTGGCTCCTATGAGACCGCATGGTATTCAACGGTTTCGTTATACAGGTGTTAGCTAAGTTGTTGCGACGTCTTATGTGGAGTTACGAACGCGGAGAAACTCCGCGTGGATATCCAAACATGCGCACACACGCCGCAACAAAAACGAAAAAGAAAGAAAGAAAAGGTGGAACGCAAGTAGTAGGAAAGATGAGAAGCACCGAGCGAGACAAGAAGCAAAGCGTAGAAGAGCGCGCACCATTTCAACCCGGACACCCTCATCGGGGAACACGTGCAGAGCTCTCGCAACTTTATTCAAGTCACGAGCACTTCTCATCAGCTGCTGTGCGAGGCAGAGTAACGTCGCGCACTGGGACGTGCGGTGCATAAGCCCCGCTCTGCCTGGAAATCACGCACGCCTTGTGGGCCGCCGCATTTCACGGGCGTTGCTTCTCGCTCCTGGTTCAAAGCGAGGCTCATGAGCTAAGATCCAGACCCACGAAGCATACCGTTTTTATTTGAATTTAGGCCAGCCTCGACTCTAGGCTGGTCCCCTGAAATTCACAAGGCTAGAAAGGACAAAAGAAGCTTTTCTCCAATGTAAGCTGAACGCAAAAAAAAAAAAAAGAAACGAGAAGCATTCCTCCGTGAAAAGAACACGTAACATTCTCGCGAGGTTGCCAATTCGGAATGTTCGCATTATCAGATCACCCGGAATTGCGTTTCATGCCGCCGTGACTCAGTTCCCTGCTTGGCTTAGCGAAGTAGACGCGTTGAAGGCTTGTAGAAGTAGACAGGGCCGCCTGAACTTCTCCCGAGGAATGCGTCGGATGTTTGCAAGCTCCTTCAATTTCGCCTGGGTGATCTCCGTGGTTGCGTGCATTCTTGGCTCTCTTTGTGCCCTGATAAGGCTAGGAACATCTTTGTCCACCCTTGAGGTATTTCGACCTTTCTCCAGTCAGCTGTATCTGACGGTTGCGCCCAAATCGCATTTTCGAATCTCAGCCGACATCCGATGTCCGTACATCATTTTGTTTAAAGAAGATTATTGGCCTAAATTCGAATAAACACGGTAGCCTGCCCTGTATGTTCCTCATCTATCTATCTATCTTTCATTTTTCCCCCGTTTCACGCTCGGTGAAATTTAGCAGCGAAGGAGATTTCAAGAATGCTGAAATAGAGCTTAAAAATGTTGTGATGCAAAAGAAGCAACAAGGCGCCGTATTATGTCTGTTGAATACGTGCAAAGAGCCCTGCATTAGAAGTGAAAAGATCGGCGCTCTTTTCATATGGTCTCCCGGATGCTCCAAATATCGCGCTAGCTTGATTTTTTTTTCTTTTTTGCGTGGTAACAAGTCGAACTTTTCTACGGGGCGAGGCAAGCAGGATCGAGGTTCTGAGCTCAAATGTCATGAACTATACGCTAACAGTACAACGTATAAATACAGCTGCATAAAGCATTGAAGAAGCCACCCGAACGTGCAATCCCCGCTAGTTCACGTATACTGTGTAGACATTCTAAATACGCCTACCTTATTCTTTTGCGTCAAGATATCGAGTAAAAAGTTCGCCTGCGGCTATTAGACATAAAAAAGAAAATATGAAGCCGTTTTGCATATGAACATTTCCTCCCGTAACCTAAGCTGTAGCCGTCATCACTAGAGGCCGGATCTTTAGGCATTAAAAAAGCGCGTTTTAGGCGCCAAAAATAGGCAGGCAAAATAACGTTTTAGGCCTCCAACGTCGTAAATATAGGCACAATAAATCTTTACATAAATGCAAATTATTTCAAACGAATACGTGCGCGACCTGTATCTACGACAATAAAACAAGAAATGTTATTGTGTATGATGGCACAAAGGCACCAACAGTTGAACATAGCCGTGCAATTGCCCCATAAAACTGCTGGACTAATGACGATCAATTGGCTTAATTCTACAAGCACACAGCTCATTCATGTTCAACAGCCACTGTACTCGAGCGTCACATATAGTGAAACAGGCATGAAAATGAATACTTGAAAGTTGGGAATACTGATTAAAAAAAAAAAAAAACGCTACTTTATGTCTGCCGGACGCAATTAAATTAAGACACAACAAAAACAGATAAATAATAAATGCAAGAGAGACTACGATTTATTAAGAAATTAACATGTTCTTACTTGAGGGCTGTTAGGTACAACTGTGGTAATTTTTTCATATACAGTGACATTATCCGAATTGTACAGGCAAAACGTCCCAATACTGCCAAATACACTTCCGCCCATTTGAAGTGCACATATTTGAGGCTAAAAATCTTGTACGCTAAAAAGGAATGCTTGACGGCGATGAACACCTTAAAAAGTAAATTACAAACAAAACAAAAGGCGATTTAATTGCGCATCACAGTTTTCTGCCTTCTTTTGCTCTTCACTCTCCTTTCCCCTGACGGCTCTCCGCGGTTTCGCATTCGCCGACCGCTCGCGCCATGTCAGCGCGGCGGCGTGTTCTGGCCGGCGCCTCCCATTTCACTGCTGCTAGCGGTTGTTTTCCAGGAGTTGGTTGAACTAGAGGACTAGGTTAAACGCCATAGAGTTCCGAACAGTCAATGTTGCCCGGTAACATGAATAACGGTCTCTAACTGCACTCGAAAGCGAAACTTGAGGGTAAATAGTGTTCATATAGGCGCTGATATTTAAAATAGGCATTTATAGGCACTATAAAAACACTATAAAAGCCCTTTTTAACCTCTAATTCATGCTCATATATCAAAGTGGGGCGATAGGAGCGCAAGCAACAAGAAAGGCATTTGCCTAAAATCAGGTCTCTAGTCATCACAATAAATCTACTTTAGATAAAGACTACAGAGTGGCTAAATTTTCACAGTAGAATAGAACATGAACATAGAAAAAAAGCGGGCTTCGATTATCGAATTGGTTACAGAATATTTCTGCTTCTGAAGGTAAAAAAGGAAAAAAAAAAGAAAGCAAGAGAAACCGTGAGGAATAACATACACATGGAAAGGGGGCACTATAAAATGCTATATATTTACTTGAATGAAAGCAACGTTATTTGACATCCTACTGATTGAGCTTGTTGCAAATATGCAATAATCAAAAGCTCACCGCAGTGCCTGGTTTGGTCACAGCAAGCACTGGGACTAGCCGACGGACCAAACGCAAAGCCACTTATCTATACGCCATCGGGGCTCTAGAATAATGGCAGTTACTTGTAGATCCCACCATATTCGTGTATGCGAAAAAAAATTGAACATCGAATTTTTGAATCCGATACACTTATTAGGAACAAGTGTGTTTCTATTCGTATTCGGAACCTTGAATATTTGTACGCAATTAAACTTCAACAGTCCGTTATACGGTATTGTATTGGAGAGCGCCAGCGCTACTATGATTCAGAAGCTAAATATCTGGTTGCTGACCGTCAAGCTGCAGTCACGCTTCCTGCTTCCCACCTGCAGACGCCAATTCACACTTTGAGCAGTTTCCGATGGAACGCGTACTAACTTCAGCAACAAGGTTGAGCCGGACCCCTTTAGCGCGCGTTATGGCCAAGCTCACTACGTCACAGGTGGGTCGCACTACGAGGCGCGCTTCGCGGTTCTGCGTGCATAATGAAGTAAATTTATTGAATAATTTCATGGATGTTGTTTTCGTCAACGAGGCGATCTTGAACTTTATCAACATTTTCAACGAGAACGCCCTGGACGGCACCCCAATGGCCTGTGGGCTGTGCTAACTGCGCTTGAACTTCCCGCGCACGAGCATTGCAGAAGCTGCCGCCCGTGCCTTTTTACTCCCGCCGCACAGTTCGGAAAGGAGGTTGTCGCTCTTCTCGATGAAAACGTCTATAGCAACACAGAACCACACTTTAATGTCAATTCCACTGAACTGTATGCGATATGTTAAACATGTGCCGTAATGTTTTCACAAAGACGTTCATTAATTTAAGTAGTTTACTTATGAATTAATTGGTATATCCCACTGTGAAGTGGCCTCCTACCGGTTTCAAGATTGGCACCGTGTTTCGTCTTCTCCGCAAAGCCTCCTGGCGGCGAAGACAACATCCACGGACGCGAGCTCTCCCTGCGCCGATAGAAGGGAGTCGGAATTGTTTACAAGTAAATTCCTTCGCCGCTGGGATGGCTACGAGCCTCTTCAGTCAAGCTGATGGACACGTACAGGCGAGGAAGAAGATGATGCGGAATCTACGAACGCATGCCAAATTCCATTCTTACGCCCTTAAATGAAGTAAGCGTCTACTGTCGAGACATGGCACTGCGCATGCGCGTGCTTTCGACTCGCGTGCCCGTCAGCACGCCCACTTTTTAATGGCCTGCTGTAGGAATATCGATGACGGCAGAATATTACGCTACAAGAGCGCCGTCTGTCACGGCCGGTGCGGAAATGCACTGCACACTCCGCCAACCAAGAACCATCAGCGCTATCCTAGCGAAACCTTCTGCAACCTTCTGTGATTCCGAGAGTAGGCCGTCAAAAAAGGGGGTAAAGGGGGTATGCGGGCAGGCACCCGAGCATGAAATAGTTCTATGATATAGTAAAAAAGAAACAGAAGAATTCTATACTGTCCTGCACAGTATACCCAGAGCAGCCACGCTACCGGCATTGGAGGTAGTGATGAACAGGATACAGAGGCTGCTTCGATAATTAGCGATGAGGCTAGAAAGTCCTCGCAAGACATGTCCCGGGAAAAAAGCTGCTGGAGAAGATGGAATAACAGTCGATTTAATCAAACATGGAGGAGATATCATGCCTAAAAAGGTTGCGTCCCTTTATACGCAGTGCCTCACGACTTCAAGTGTACCAGAAAGCTGAAAGCACGCCAACATTATACTCATCCATAAGAAGGGAGACGTTAAAGAATTGAAGAATTATAGACCCATTAGCTTGCTTTCAGTACTGTATAAAATATTCGCCAAGGTAATTTCCATTAGAATCAGGGCAACATTTCAACTAAGGAAGAGAGGAGGATGGCTTCACGAAGGAATATTCTACAATGAATGACGTCCGTGTGATCAATCAGAAAATTAAGAAATCTGCCGGGTATAATGAACCTGTCTAATTGGCTTTCATAGATTATGAAAATACATTTGATTCAGTTGAAATACCACCAGTCGTGGAGGCATTGCGTAATCAAGGTGTACAGGCGGCAAACGTGAATATCCTGGTAAATATCTACAACATTTTACAGCTACCTTGATTCTCCAAACACAAAGTCGAAAATTACTATCAAGAAAGGGGTCAGGTAGGTAGACACAACCTCCTCAATGCTATTCACTGCATGCTTAGCAGAAATATTCAAGCTATTAGACTTGGAAGGCTTAGGGGTGAGTATCTCAACAACCTTCAGTTTGTAGATGACATTGTAGTATTCAGGAAAACTGGGGATGAATTGTAACAAATGATTAGAGATACATAATGGATGCCAAGGAAAGGGAAGCGTAGTGGAGGACCGCAGGAAATTAGGGGAAGTGATCAAATTAGAAAATTCGCAGGCGGAAGTTGGAATCACCGAGCTCAAGACAGGGGTAATTGGAGATCGCTGGGAGTGGCCTTAGTCCTGCCGTGGACAAAAAAAAAAATGATTATGATGATGATGTGCATAAAGATACGTGCATGCGCAATTCCAGTTAAATCAGTTTGAACAGATATTTAATAAACATTATTAAAGTTGACCAACGGCAATATTGGAACGCAGGACCTCTAGCACACAAGCGCGATGCTGAACCATTACGTCACGGAGGCATGAACAAGCGGAACCGCTGCAATGGCAGCTACTATGCGTGTTTGCAGAGTCTTATTGCTCTCTGCAGTAAAGAAAGAAGTATAAATTGCCGCGCAGTTTAGGCCAATGGAGGGAGATAAAGCGTAATAAACGAAGCCACAAGGACGTCCGAAGCCAAAAGCAAGAAAATCAGACAAATCCACGTATAGTAACCATCGTTCCCATGGTTACTCAACGTTGGAAGCGCCAGGCTTCCCCCTAGTGACTATTGAAGGAAACTCCACGCTAACCTGTGCTCACCCGCATGTCACTGTCTGATGTCAGCCTGGCTGGTGTCATCACGGGGCACCGGGTGATCTTCTCATGCTCGCCAGAAGCATTTTCATTGTAGAAGAGGAGCCCCTGCAAGACCAGATTCCAGTCCTACAAACGTGGTTCCAGGTAGAGGCTGTCAGAGGCGTGCAACACTGTTCGTATAACAGTGGCTATTTCACAGGTCCGTAGTTCTACATATTTACAGTTAGGTGTGCTTAAAGAAAGAAGTAAAGTAAAACAAACACGTCTAGTATTGGAGAAAGCTGTTTCGTATATGCTGCGATATTATGTAGAACGTCGTTTCATATCGGTAAGCGGAAAACATTTGCAATAATTTCCACTAATAGCTAGAATTTGGTGGGACGAGGTTAGGAGTGTGGGAGGGGGGCTCTATGGTGGCTACGTCCCTTTACGACGCACGGCTCACGTGACAATTTTCAAAGCGAACGAAAGTGGCTTCTCTCACTGCTGGCTGACCGGAAAGCGCTTGAATGACAAGAAAACTTGCCCTTTCGTTGCCAGGATAGTAGTTCACCGCTTCTCTAAGCTTCCAGCACCGCATCATGTTTCGTCTCAGTGACGGTGTCGAAGCTTTAGACACTGTTTGCGAACAGCGTCAGCTATGCCTCACACGGATGATCAATTCCATCAAAGTGAAAAAACAAAAACGTAAAAAAAGAAAATAAACAAATTGAAATACCCATCTAAAGGACCGTAGCAACCGTCTTCATGGTAAAAGAGCAAGCTCGCAGCTTACTGCAATATGAGGGGAATGTAAGAGACGATCAGGTAACGCACACTGCGTCGTGATTCCTAATTTAGATAATGCCGCATACGGCAGATAATGCTGCATACGGCCAAAGGTTCGTTACAGTCTTAACATGCCCTGCAGCAGGGCAAGTTATTCAGTAATTCTCAGAGTGGATTCTTTTTTTATGCTGAAGTCCCGGTCCTCACATTCCTGGTGCGGCTTTGAAAAAACACACGTGAAAATACCCAACACTCGCACTCTAATGCGAACCAAAGTGATATACAAAGTTAATGCCATATTGGAGCCCTTAGCGCAACCTCTCCGCTTAATGAACCCGAAAATACTCGGATGGATCTTTGGAGGTGGGCGCTTATACAACCGGGCG
>NC_051164.1:78943310-78976113 GCF_013339745.2 Dermacentor silvarum
CTTTTTGCGATTCTTGCTACATAGAAGGCAGGAGAACATAGTTTTGTTTTCACTACTTCCGCCTTCTCTATTAGGCTTAAATCTTGATGGCGTGGGTTTTCGGCCACGCCTTGTTTGATGCTTCTTCACTGCTATCTTCGTTCTGTACTGAGACCTCACCATCTCAGTAATTATGAGTTTTGATTGGTGATTTTAAAACACGGGGCTGAAGCACTTGCATTTTTGGTAGTGACGGCAATGGGGGAAAGTCTTTGTCTAATTGCGTGTTTCCCACTGGTGACTGTTCTGCAAGTGGTTGTTGCCATGCAGCACCAGCATACGATTTCGCGTATGTTTTTCCGCGAAAGCACGCCTTGGTACCATGGCGTCCACCACACTTCTACATTCCTCGTCACACCCGGTTTCCTCATGTCCAACACACCACAACGCTTGCAGTAGGGGGCGGTACACGAAGTCGCCATATGGCTATCGTTACCGCACCTCGCACAAACACGACGCATGCCGCGGTATTCGCACATCACCCTATTTCCTTGAATCGTAAGGAAATTGGGTATGGGCTTAGCCATTTCAATGCGGACAACTCTTACTCCATTCAACTTATTGTTTCTATTGGCTACCTTCGCGAAAGCAACACTTTTAACTTTGCCATAAGGTTGCAACGCATATGACAGGGTGTCGGCAGGCAAGTATACCGGAAATCGGTATACATTAACAAAAGTGACAGGCGGGCCGACAGCTTCTACTGGCACTTTCACATGATTCACCCGGAAACCTTCTGCGACCATTAGTCTCGTTGCCTGACTTGAGTTTCTTGTACATACTAGAAACTTGGAACCTCCCATGTGTTGCAGTGCCAGTACGCTGTCGTCCCCAGCTGTGGCTTCAACTGCATCAATCAAATCATCAATCGAGATGTCACCATCAGGTGCATTAAAAAGGAAACAGTTTTCCTTGAGGGTGTCTCACTCATATTATCCATGGTGATGAGGACGTTGCCGCGCGGACGCTGGCTGCGTTGCCTCGGAGTTACAGGAACTGGTAGCACTAGTTGTGTGCAGCTGGCGCTGAGCGCTGCTGCACTCTGGTGGAGCCAGGAATCAGTGAAGGGAACTGACTCTTCGGCAGGCTTGTAGGATTTTAGCAGTCGCTGGAAGCGCCAATGAGGACCCGGACAGTGCCAGGTTCATCAGCCGCTTCGCTGAAGCCCCCAGGGAAGACCCCTGGAGTGCAGTGCAACCGAGCAGGTGGTACTCGGTAGGACCCGTGATCACAGCAAGGCAGACCACCAGCAGCCCGGCCAGGAAGGTCCACGTCAGCACCACTGTAGGATCCGTGATCTCAACCAGATAGTCCGCCAGAAACCCAGCGAGACTCTCCAGTAAGGTCCACGTCAGCACCACAGACCAGGTAGTCCGCCAGTAACTCAGCGAGACACCCGGGGTGGGCCGATCCCTAGGGTAGTGCAAAGGGGGTCCGAGCACGGCCGGGTCCAGGGTCCAAGATGAGACTTGACAGAAGACTCGTTGACTTGCAATAGCTTGTACAGCCGGAAGGTTCTTGGTCTGTCTGTCTGTCTGTCTGTCTGTCTGTCTGTCTGTGGCTACGCCTCAAAATGAGAGAGCATGGAATTATTGCATACGTCGAATGCTCCTGATAACGCTGGTCGTCTATTCTTTTAGCAGCAATAGGTACGCAAGGTTCTTCTGCAACTTTTCAGCGCTTACTATTATAAACTGCTAACATTTCCCCGTGACAAGAAGCAGAGAGGCTACTTTCCGCGAAGAGCATCGAACTTTATTTTAAACTTTAGAATGCAAAAAAAGTAAAGTAGAAATAAAGCACTATAATCTCCGGGATGTTGACAAACCTTTTTCGCGCTTTGCAAAGGGTTGCAATGCGGATGGCGCGGTGCGAAGCAGAGGAAAGATCTAAGAAAAGCGGGCTGCTTAAAACGGCTCAAAATTGCACGTGGTCTTAATGGGGCGCAATCAAATATCAGGAAGAATTTATTCAGAGTCCTTCGGCTGTGTGTTTGCCACTTCTTTAAGACGATGCGGGGCGCTTAACGTTGTCGCGTTAAGGGCCCCGTGTCGCAAAAAATCCGGTGTCGGCTCCGGCGGCGTTGTCCGTTATATAAATTCATCTTGTATATATTTTGGTGTATGTATATACCACGCCTTGCTATATTACATGCAGTATACGCTGGTTATATTGCCACACCCATAGAGTTTCTGACTATAACACCTAGAGGGTAAACTGGCGCCACCGTCTATGCGAGTTTCTTAAAGGGCGCCGTGCCCTCATGAGAATGACGGGATATGTGTCTACGAGGCTTCGTCTAAAACGTAGATATGGCTAATAATAACAAATAATGCGTTCTTAAAGTAAAATCTACATAAAGGCTCTCATTCACCCATATTACATCTCTCAATAAAGTTTACTCCCCTGCCGTACGCAGAATCAAGCGAAGAAAAGCAAGAACAGACGACAAATTGGTCCAAAACGAGCGGGAATCTTCTCATCTGCCCTCCAACTTTAGCGGCCAGCTGATACTTCTTAAGTTTCATATAATTATGCATCCAATAAAAAGTCCTCAAAATTAAACAACACATTTTTCTGTAATAATAAAAGTAAAGCAGTTTCTTACGTGCTGTTTTAGCATGAAATGAATCATTGTGACAGACGGAACGGTGCTAGCCACGGAGCGTCTTTAAGGCGTTCTGGCTCTCCAAGAACGATGCCAATCCGAAGTCACAATATAACGGCATTCCCATGGATACCACAGCGCAGCAGCGCCAGTTTTCCCTCTAGGTATTACAGTGAGAAACTCTATGGCCACACCATTCCATCGCTAAAGTCGCTCATACCTTGTCTTACGTAGGGAGCCTACATGCAACGCCGTTTTAGTCTTACGTTCTCGACAAAGTTATTCCTCGGAATTTTGAGAATGGCAGCCCACAAACAAATGTCATGAAACAAAACAACGACAGCGCATGCCTTTTATGTTAAATCGTCTCAGAGTGAAATATTAAAAGTGCGAAACAGTGACAAAATATCGGCCCAAGCAAGAGACCGCGTTTCTACCCGAAAGCTGGTACATAGCGTTCACCGCCAGCGTTTCCCGGTAATCATTACGGTTACATAAGCTGCAGTTGCCGGGAAGCGTGAGAAGCAGTCGGGGATCTTCGAACGCTATCGCGCGCCACTCTTAAAGGCGAAGCTTCAGCGTCCTCCGAGGTTTCAGGTACAACTGCTCGTAGTTTTCGGGTGCGACTGTTTTCACGACAAATCCGTGCAGGGGCGAGGCCTCGCCTCGATGACGTATTACCATTTTCATTTTTTTTTCTTCCTCTCTGTTCGGCAGCGTTCGAACGCCGCCGGCGTTGGAACATAGAACACGTTGGGCTGGTGGTGACCAGGCACAACTGTGGCTGCTCTTAAAGGGAAGCTGACGAGGGTTTATAATTGGAAGATTTACCGGGGTTTGGAAGGCTGACACAGTATAATTCAACTCTTGTATTTATTTTCTCGATTATGCGCTTAGCAGCGTCGCAATTGGGGTTTAAATTTTCGTTGAAGCTGCGCCCCCCTCGCGCGCCGAGCGTAGCGGCGAAAGACCGGGCGCGAGAATGAAGTCAATACAGGGCTCACGTGAGCACTCTATTCGAATCACGCTCGATCCTCACCAATACCTGGGATGACGTCACGATCTCCTTCGCCATCACAGCCCGTTAAACGACCCGCGGCGTCTCCCGCTGACGCTGCGGCTTGTTTTTGCTAAATTAAAGCAATTAGCGGTGAGTTCTGGCCCGTTAAACTATGGTTTTCGTATTCAGGGGCTGAAAAACTATAATAAGTCGTTGAAGGCTTACTTTTTTGAAAAGTGCTTCAGCTGCCCTTTAAGGGATTGATGGTATTCCTAAATAAACACATCACTGTTTTGATGATCCAAATATAATCTCACTATCAAGGAGGGAGCAGTCTACCTGACTGGAGCAGTATTTTTTTATTTGGAGTGTTGCTACGCGGTGCTCCGCAACACCCCAACGACCGCCGCTTCGCGTCGGCGCCTGGCACCGCGGCTTCCGCCGCGGCACCGGGGCACAACCTACTGCGCCGCCAAACAGAGAGGGAAAAAAACGAAAATAGTGATACGTCATCGAGGCGAGGCCCCGCCCCTGCACAGATTTTTTGTAAAAACAGTCGCACCCGTAGTTTTCGATGTTGCATGGTGTACACATCGTGGTCGCTAGGTCTTTGCCAGACAATCTATGTGCGATGTATTGGGTGTTGCTTGTGCAGTTCTCACCTACAATGGCACACTTAATTGATGCAATAAATGGCATTTAAGAAACATATGCTCCTGGTTGGCTTAGATGGTGTAGCGATAGTCATGGTAAAACGGGCTCCCGGACTCCATTCCCGGACCATGAGAAATTTCTCCTCAACTATGGAGCTCTCTTTCTGTAACCCTTGACGGTTTCCTGTGTAGCTTCCTGCAAGAGCCAAGTGGATAATAATTTATCATTTCATAAATTTCATAATTTCATTACTTTCATACAGGCCTGTCTACTTTTTTTTTCTTTTAGACGTTCGCATTCCTACTAGCGCTGCGTCTTAGTCAAAATACTTTATTTTGATTTTTTTGCATGCTGTCTCTAAACTAGTGTCCCCTGTGTTTTTTGGATACTCTCGAGCTTTCTCAAGTTTTCACAAACAAACCACACAACCGTCTCGTTTTCGACGTCATGCGCAATGCGTGGCAGTTTCCTTTCTTTCTTTTTTTCTTTCTTGTGTTTTTTCTCTCGTTTTCTGGATTCCGTAAGTAGATGGTTGTAAAGCTTTATTTTAACCAAGTTTGACAGGGTGTCTCAACTATCATGCACCAAGATATTAAAATATGCAAATACCACGTGGCTGGACTGAACCAAGGTAATTTTGTTTGCCGTCGCTTGGAGATTCCGCCTTATTAAGACAAATTAAAACTATGTAATACCGCCTAATTCCATAACTAGTCCTAATAAATAAACCACCTTCTCATTTATTATTAGATTAAAAGTGGCAACATGAAAAACTCCCGATACACCATTCTGTTGCTGAATACGTGCTACATAAAAGTGTTTTGCCGAGCGTTAAAAAGAGTAGAACGCGATAGCGTTATTGGGACCCGTTCGTGTGGCATCGTCCGCATACGGCAAGTAGGTTTCATTCACGGCAACACAGAACGTGGGAAAGCCAGCTTACAAAGACCTAACTTACATTAAACCCCTTAAAGTCGGCTTCATTTTTAAACTGAAATGCATTGCTGGAAAGACGTTTTTCCAGGGGCAATACAAGTGGTCTTACAATAAAATGTGAAGGCCCTAGCACTTTTTTTATTATTAAAGCGATAGCGTTTAGGGCCCTTCGTCGCAGAAAATCCGGCGTCGGCAACCAGCGTGTGATCGCGGGTGGCCGAGAAAATCATCCAACCTCATCGACCGCGCAGGCCCTCCACGTGGTGCAAGGTTTTGGTGAACAAAGATTGAATTTATCACAGTGAAATCTGTCAGAAAAAATGGCTAAGTATGACTTTACCATTCGGCGTTCGATTCGCCGTCGGATTCGCCGTCGGATTGTTTACCAATCGGCGTCGGATTGTAATTTGAATGTACGAGAAAACCTAATTCGGCCACTTTTATTGCCCCTGGAAAAACGTCTTTTCAGCAATGCATTTCAGTTTAAAAGTGAAGCCGACTTTAAATGGATCGGTGTAAGCTTGGTCTTTTTAAGCTGGCTTTCCCACGTTCAGTGTTGCAATGAATGAAGCCTACTTGCCGTATGCGAACGATGCGATGCGAACGGGGCCCGATAACGCTGTCGCGTGTTACTCTTAAAGGCGAAGCTTAAGCGTCCCCTAATTTTTTTATTAATTGTTTGCTATTGCCCTGACGCGCGCAGGTCTGGTATAAATGCTGGAAAAGGGATTTGTGTTTGAGTTTCCTCGTAGCAGAATTAGGTTTTCTCGTAGATTCAAATTACAATCGGACGCCGATTGGTAAACAATCCGACGGCGAATCCGACGCCGAATGGTAAAGTCTTACTTTACCATTTTTCTAACGGATTTAACTGTGAGAAATTTAATTTTTGTTCACCAAAACCTTGCACCACGTGGAGCGCCTGCGCGGTCGATCTGGTTGGATGATTTTCTCCGCTATACCCGCGATCACACGACGGTTGCTGACGTCGGATTTTCTGCGACACGGGGCCCTGAAAACAATCGCGTTAAAAGTCCGCGAATACACGCCAAGTGCCTCGAGCAGCCAGTCACGCGACAATTTTGCATGTATTCGCGGGCTTCTTTCATGCTCGGAAAAACACATTTGTCCCCTTTTACCTATTGTATGTTGTGTGCCTCAAAGAAGCACTCTTTTATTTAACGTTTTTTAGGGGCGAAGCTCCTTATAGCGGCACCCGTTCCGTCCCCGTCGTCGTAGTAATAGTGTGTAACCAGTAGTGTGTAACCAGTCTGAGAAAAATGAGAAAAAAATTCCGCAGTTGTGTCCGTAGCGCGGAATCGAACCAGGGACCCCTCGCTTCCGAGCGCGCGGCGTTAGCCCACTACGCCACGAAGCGTACATGGACACACGCACCACGATGGCAATAAATACCCAACATTAACGAAAGGCCGCGTTTCTAGCGCGTTTCTAACGCGTTTGTGCTAGCGCGTTACGGCCCGTGTAAGAAGCTGGTGTAAGACGCTGTGGCCTCTCCGCCTTACCTTCAACGCGTTTCGAACGCGCTGCCCAAAGCGGTGGCAAGTCAAGTTCAAATCGAGGAGCGTTTATGAATACGGGGGGTATACTCTCTCAGCAGTCATGTGATGGCGTCGGCAAACGCGGTGCACGTTCCTGCATGTGTAAATGGCTGCGTAAGACGCTGTGGCCGCTCCCCCTTACTAGAGAGTACTGCACGTTTCTAACGCGTTTGTGCTAGCGTCCCCTTAAGCGGGAGATCCGATGTTTCCCTCCGGAGCTTCGCCCACTCATCATCATTCACCCCGTGGATATGATGTGATTTTTTTTTATATAAATGGCATCGTAACCATAACCAGTGGGGTTTAGTTCAATGTGTACGCGGACGATAGCACATTGTGTGTCTCAGGTCCTAATGCGAACAGACCTGTGTAATGATGTGATATAATTATGGCAAGTTTGTCCGATTGAACGCAGGCAAATAAAGTTAAGCTAAATTCAAAGAAAATGAACGTTGTAATATTTCGCGCAAAAAATAGAGTACTTAAGATTAATTTAATCATGCTAGTTACTCTCAGAGTCAACGGATAGAACTGGTTGAAGAATTCGAAATTCTTGGAGTTTATTTTTCTTCTCTTTACGTTGGGATGCAAATATGAAACATCTCAGTGGATATCTCTGCGATTACCTGAGCTATGGCACGTTTTCCGCACATTTCTATCTACGAGAGCAAAACTTCAAATATATTGTGGTCTCTTCATATCGTATATAAATTACTATTACCTTGTCTGGGAAACAACGTCTAAAGCTAACTTGCAAAGGCTGGTAATACTTCAAAAGAAAATCGCTTGGTATATAGAGAACGTTAATCGGCTTTCACCAACAGATAATATATTTCTCAAATACAGGCTAACCCGCGTAGATAAATGAAACGAACATAGATTACTTGAAGAAAATGACTTTTTGTCCGAATATGTTGACAATTATTTGACATCAATCGTTAAACAAAACATACTACACAATAACGTGAGGTATGGAAGGTACCATTCTTTCGAAACAATTACAGCCTACAGTCCTTAACACATAATATCATGACTGTAGTAAACAAATATAAGCACACAGCTACGCTAAATAAAAAAGGGTTTGCGCAATGACTGTGTTTCTGTATAGTGACAGTTGAGTATATTGCATTCAAGTGTGAAATGTCATTCTTTTTATACATACATATATGCGCGATTACTGACTCTATAGTGACAGTTCAGTATATTGCATTCAAGTGTGAAGTATCTTTTTTTTTGTGCATACATATAATCTGTAATGTTTCTTGTGTATGAAGCCTTTCATGAAATTGTTGTGTATAAAGCCTTCTGTGTATATGTCATGACAGTGCTGCTGCCATGTAAGGGACCCTGGGCCTCCGTCAAGCTGCTGCGACAACTTCTTGCCCAGGTGTCCCTCTAGTTCCGTTTGTTTCTGGTAAATAAAGTTGATTGATTGATTGTTTGATTGACTGATTTAGCACATATTGAGCAACAGAAAGCTGTACCGGGAGTTTTTCATGTTGCTCTACATTTTTCTTATTGACACTTTTAATCTAATTATAATATTTGATAAGTTGATTAATATTTAATTATTTAGGACTAATTATGTAATTAGGCGGAATGCAAATATAATCCGAGTATCTCCAAGCGACCGCAAACAAACATTACCTCGGTTCTGTCCAGCTACGTGGCATTTCCATATTTCGAAATCTATAGGTGCACGATAGTTGGGGCACCCTGTATATGCATTTCTAATCTCGGACAAGCACCGATCATTTACTATATTCGCCTTCTCTGGAGCGATTACTTCGCCACCGGATCTTCAGCCTCGTGTTTTTGTCGTCATTGAGACGCATATAGCACCACACCGCCCTCTATTAACGCAAATGCAAAACAATTTGGCACTCTCGCGCCGACGGTCTCGCAGGCTGCGAATTGTGCCGTGCATTGATGCGAACGCTCTTGAATAGGCGGCAGCACTTGGTGTCAACGATAGCAAAGATCAAGCTCTTCGATCCGTTTATTTTTGCTCCCAGTATCTACATCTCCCGGCCATCGCATTCTTATCGCATAGCTGCTAGGAGCGTATTCTATTACGTGTAGTTATCATCATCCGTAGGTTTCTTAAATTTTATTTGTACTAATTTTTGCGTAACTCACAATGTCCTTAGCTCATTTAAAAGTGAAATGGTGTACATGAAGGAAGCGCTCCCAATCTCTACCTCAATCCTAAGCCAGGTTGTTAATGCGAAGCCTCTTCAACGTAATGCCTCATTACAGGCATTTTGGGGGAGGTCCTCGTCACACTTCGGGCATCATTTAATAAAAATGCCACGGGCCTGCGAGGCACATGCAGCACAGTCGCAGCAATAGCGTGCTTCGCGCAAGTGCACGGGTGCTATTCCTTTTCTGTGCATTGCGCGTAGAATGTTTTAAAAATGCTTTGATTGCGTGTTTAGAATTCTTTGATATATGCCAATACCTTATGACTACGTATTCGACTACTGAGATTGACGATTATGGCTATAGAACGCCTACAGTTACACGCGGCATAGAAAAAAAAAAAGTAGAACTACAGTCAACGCAACAAGAAACGCTACCGCATGATAAAAGAAAAAGAAAGAAAAGAAAGCTTATTTAAGACAGCAGATTACACGATTTCATTTGGTTTTATAGCCCACAGCAAGCATATAGGGCACCTCCAGTTGCCGAAACAGTCAGCGCAACAAGACAGCAGACACCACAGTGTCTGCTTTCAAGTAGTAACAATACCACGCAGAAAGAGAAAGCAGGCTACTACAGTTGCCACAAGCAACAATCATCAGCAGCAGCAGCCTATATTTTATGTCCACTGCAGGACGAAGGCCTCCCCCTGCGATCTCCAGTAACCCCTGTCTTGCGTAACTATATCATACAGTTAACCCATACAGTATATCATAACAAGTAACTATATCATACAGTTAGTGCAGGAAGAGACTGGGCCACTACAATTGCCGCAACAAGTATACAATACATTCGGTGCAGAGAGGAAGCAGGCCATTATATACAGTTACCACAAGTATACTATATGATACAGTTAGTGTAGAAAGAAAGTGGGCCACTACAGTTGCCGCAACGAGTATACCTTACAGTAGGCCACACCATATACTTCAATAGGACGGTACGTTGGCTTCGTTGGTAATCCATACTGAAACTATTGACAGCGCAAAACAACACAAACAACATGGAAAAAATGCACGGACAAGCACTGACATAAGCAGCTGGGGCAGAAATAAGGCAGGCCACTACAGTTGCCGCAACATATTACTAAGTCTAATTAGGCTACTAACTTAAGTAAGCCTCATCAGGATTATAAAGGTTAACTAAAATGAATTAAGCCTAATTTTGATCACGTAAGAGTAAATAAGGCTAATCACAATTAATTACAGGTAATTAGCATGAGTCAGGTTAATTAAGGTTAATTACGATTAGATTACTTGGGCAAAATCAAGATTTATAGGGGCAATAGAAATTAGTTCATATTTACATTACTTAACCCCGATTCAAAATTATTACGATTGCATTAATTTCGCCCAATAAGGTTAATTCCGACTAATTAGAATCAACAATTAGGTAACTGCAACAGGTCATTGCAATACTTGCAGCACACACAGTGAACCGCGCTGTGCGTAACTTGGCCTCTCAATCACTCATTCGTTGCATGAGTGCAAGATGAGCGACTGGAAATAATGTTACACATAATCAAGTTCCACTGGGAAGTTTCTGCAGTAATGTTTTCTCATGTTCTTTCCTCGGTGGCCACTCGCGCTTTGGCGAGCTGTGTTAGATTGCACCCCTCGTCTACGAGATCGGCCCACATTCCATAGTACTTTCCTAGTAGCGGCTAACATATACGTAGAAACCTCGCTATGCTGTACCGCCCTCAGATCGGCCCAGGTCGAACAGGTTTTAACGTTTAATCACTGAAGTGTAAATGCCATCGACGTTTTAAGACATCATCATCATCATCGGCCTTTGTTTATGTCCACTGCAGGACGAAGGCCTCTGCCTGCGATCTCCAATTACCCCTGTCCTGCGCTAGCTGATTCCAACTTGCGCCGGCAAGTTTCTTAACTTCATCACTCGACTGCGCTTCCCTTCTCTTGGTATCCATTCTGTAACCCTAATGGTCCACCGGTTATCCATCCTACGCGTTACATGGCCTGCCCAGCTCCATTTTTCCCCTCTTAATGTCAACAAGAATATCGGCTATCCCGGTTTCCTCTCTGATCCACACCACTCTCTTCCTGTCTCTCAACGTTAGGCATAACATTTTTCGTTCCATCGCTCTTTGTGCGGTCCTTAGCTTGTTCTCGAGCTTCTTTGTTAGCCTCCAAGTTTTTGCCCCGTATGTTAGCACCTGTAGAATGCGATGATTGTAGACTTTCCTTTTCAATGACAGTGGTAAGCTCTCAGTCGGGATCTCTAGACACCGGCTTATGCTCTTCTATAGCTTGCTTTATTTCCTTGTTCCCCCACTTACGTTGTTTCCTCTTTCCAATCCAACAATTTTTTTTTTAATTTGCGGTGTCGGTCTTATCTTCTGCTGCTAACGTCTACCAGTTCATTATATTCCCAGACTGCTGTAGGAAAAGCCTCCATTTTCTTCTCTATGTTTAGTGCGATCTCTGTTACCGTATTTATTCGAACATAGGTCGACCTTCTCTTTCCCGGAAATGACACCCATATATAGCCATTGACCTATACTTGTGACCAAAGAATCTCGACCTATATTTGTGATCAAAGCTAGCAAAAGTACCGAGCTAATGGAGTTCCACTGTGGAACAGGGCCGCCGCCGGAGCCGCTAGGGCCAAGGCCGCAAACCAAAAAGCCGTGACATGCATGTCGATACCATACTTCGAAGCTGCAGACGCGCAAAGCACAAATAATGAAGACAGGAAATTTGCGGCAGTTTAAAAATCCAACGAAAGCGGTAGCGCAATTAAAGTCACAACAATGTTTCTGGTTAAAGAAACGCATTTGTTTATCGTTCGTTTGGTTGTTTTCACTCTGCGTAGCCATTTTGATTTCTACGTGATGGTTTGCATTTGCTGTTGCGCGGCTGTGGCTGTGTGACGATGTCGCGTCGGCAGAGCTACACCGCTGACTTAAAGTGTCAAGTGGTACTTTCTGCCGAGAACTCCAACAACTGCGACGCTCTGCGCGGGTTCGACGTGAATGAAGAGCTGATTAGGGGTTGGAGGAAGCAGCGGGACCATCTTTTTGCATTCAACGGGCGGCGTCGTGCTTTTCTGCGGCCCAGCAATCGGGAGGCATGACGCACTCGAGAAAAAACTGAGGCTTCATGTGGAAGACAACTTTCCGGACAGTTCTGACGAGGACGTGGCTTGTGTCAGCGACTAGCGAGTGGCTGAGCCGAGATTATTGTAAATAAAAGTGTCATGTTCCAATTTTTCGCTTTCTCAAAAGCTATGGGTCGACCTATATTCGAATAATTCTTTTTATTATTACTCGGAGAGCGCAATATATAGGGGTCGACCTATATGCATGGGCGATCTATTTTCGAGTAAATACGGTATTTATTTTTCCTTCATTTTCAGAAATTCTGATGCTATTTGTTCCTGTTTTGCTCAGTTTCTCTCCCAAATCTTAAGGTTAAGCGTTTATGATCGCTATACCTCGGCTATTTTTCTCCATGTTAGTCTATTATGATTTGGTGTAGTTGTTCGTACACCATTTCTGAGGCTATAAGGCGTAGTCGATACATCCTTGCCCGTTTTCACATTGCCACGTTAACTGTCCATGACACTTATTCCTCCTGTTAACTTCTATAAAGTTCTGTTCATCACACAGATCCAGCACTATAGAGAACCGTTGTAATCCGTACATCCGTCTAGACCCTCCATGTGCGCATTCATGCCGCCAGCTCAAAAACCACCTGGCTCATGCGCCACCACACGGCGATACCACCACTTTGCGGTGTTACTTCGAGGTGGTGCCACTGGTACCACCGGTAACGATACCACGAGATTCTATCTTCGGGATCGCGGTGCACATATTTTAGATAGCGCTTTTTCCGGGATCGGCCCACGTAAGAGGCTAGAAACATATCCAATGCGGAAAAGTTGAAGTAACTAGCCATGGCAAGAAACACACTGTCTTTTAAAATTCGATATTATTCGACTTTAACACCGTACACAAAGATGCGAATCAAGGTATCCCAACCTATTCGTCATTACGCGTCACTCGTCTCGTTTGGAATTACGTATCACAAATTCTGGCTCGATCTTTCATGATCCCAGCTCTTATCACGGCACGTTATCACCGGCGTGTCGTAGCATGCTTCATTGTGGTTACAGCGGAGTACGGATTTACGTCGAAGCGAGCGGCTTTATCGCGTGGGTGTTCATTTTCACGCCGGCGTTTCTGATCTGTCTAGCTATGAACGGTCGCTACGGAGGTGCGTGATAGTTCCTCGATCGCCCACTGTATCTCTTTCCGTTCTGAGGTAAAGCAGATAGAGGACGATAATTAAGATAATGATAGCAAGCATAAGAGTGCCACGACGAAACGTTTGCTGTGAACAAATGAACGTAGCTTATCGCGCGCAACCCGAGCGACGGCGGCTTTCCGATTGGTGCGCGCGGTTGAAAACGTGTGACGCGTCGGGGGTGTAGCTCAGTGGTAGAGCGTTCGCTTTGCATGTGAAAGGCCCCGGGTTCGATCCCCGGCACCTCCAAATGTTTTTTATCTCTTTTTTCTTCTTTATTTAACGCTAGAGACGAGCATCGCTTAAGCATTTATTCATCTTAAGTATCGTAACAGCGCAAACAATACAGGGACAAAAGGAAGGAAAGACGACAACACGGCGCTTGTGCTCGATAATCGGAACCTTTTTGTTGAATCATTTTCGTAGATTTACTAGATGTGGGCTAAAAAATTAGGTTCCCCATTTTTTCACATAATCTTGAGTTTCATATTCCAACGGACAGTCATCTTTAACCTCAGAAAGCCCAACGTATCATTCTTTTGAATACGCTTGAGTGGTATTTTGATTAATTTTCACTACCGGGTGTGTGTTTAGCGTGCACCCAGTGCACGGTACACAGGCGTTTTCGCAATCCGGCCCCCATCGGAACGCGGCCGCCGGGGCGGGAATCGAACCCGCGACCTTCAGCTAAGTAGCACCACGCCATAGCCACTGGGCTGCCGCGTATGAAACTCACTCAGAGAAGTTCATAAGTTCAACTGCAGTGAGGGTATTGTACTCCCAATTCTCGACACCAGTAAATTGTCCCGCTGGCGTTAAGTGTCAGCGCGTACGGATTGAGCCCAGGACACGTGCACGGCCCTTGCTTGGCGCTCTCGCCAGCAAGAGCCCCGCCGAGATTTTGGGCTGGTGGCCGAGCGGACCAGGGGTGGTATTCTGTAGCCTAGTGGGCTGTCCTAGTGGGGCTGTCCTAGTGTAGCCACTAGGCTGTCCAATTCGGTCGCTTCTGATTGGAGGAGAAAGGTGACCTCATCCAGTCTCCTCCTCGCTCGCGCAGCTGCAGCCAGTCAGCGACAGCCGAAGTGGACAGTCCACTCGGTGGACTCTTACAGAATCACTAGGTGGACTCTTACAGAATCACTAGGTGGACTCTTAGAGAAACAATAGGTGGACTTTTACAGAATCACTAGCACAGTCCACTAGGTGGACTCTTACAGAATCACTAGGTGGACTCTTAGAGAAACACTAGGTGGACTTTTACAGAATCACTAGCACAGTGCACTAGGTGGATTCTTACTCTATAGCTATTGCGTCACCCCTCGCATGAGAAGGGCAGGGGAACGTCGGAGTGCTTAATTTTGTTTACTGCCCTCTCTGCTTGATATCGGTCCACATTCTGACGCATGATGACGCTTTCATTATCTTTAAATAGTTTCTGGGTTCTTTACATGCCAGAATTACGTTCTGATTATGAGGCACGCCTTAGCGGGAGACAAATGTCCGTGGCGCAATGGTTACGGTATCGTGATTCTGTGTCAGAGGTGCTCTGTTATAATCCGGCCATCGGGCAGTTATGTATACAGGGTGTCCCAACTAAACGTAGCCAATGTTTTAAAAACGACGGAATGTGCTAGGAGGCTCAAACCTGCTCAGTGCTGTTGAGGATCGCGTGTCCTAGTCTTCGGTATTTTTTTGTCGTTTTGGAAAGTGGATGAATTAGCATAAACTAATTGCCTAATTTTTTTAAAATATTGGCTTCACCAAGAAAGTGCCATTACGAAAATCGCAGATCACATTTAAAAATGGCTTATTGAAGTGTTTACAACTAAGTAACATTGATAGAGCTTCTTGTAATTGCCTTTAAGGAACGCCAGCGAAATACAATCGGGATCGGCCCACGAAGGTGGTTATTTTTGCCGACGGACACGACAAATGCATTAGGGTGGAAGTATACAGCTTCTCTGTAAAACACGGGAAAAATGCTCCGGTTGACATAACCTTTATCAAGACGGTTCCTGTTACCAAAGTAAATTAATGCCTTTGAAAAGAAAATTTTGTACATTTCGGTCTGGGTGAGAATCGAACGCGGGCTTCCGGTGTGTGAGACGAGAACGCTTCCGCGACGATAAGGTGGCTCCAGGGTTCTCGCGTACTAAAGGTGTGGCCTAGTACGTGCGTCATTGGGCCCATCACGGTGTAGACAATGTGGAGGAGGAGGCGCCACGTCGTGAGTATACCAGGTATTCAAAATTGAGCTTTACGGAATTTTTAAAAATCGCTTGTGGCAGGTAGCATAATTCTTATCGTTGAGCTGGGTTATTCGAAGGGGCGGACATGAGCAGCACGAGAAATCGAAACACATATTCAGCTAATTAACAAAAAAATCACAGCATATCCACGAGGTGAATGATGGTGAGGTGGGCGAAGCTCCGGAGGTTATGGGTGATACCGTTAATCCTCCGAGAAGTTCGCCCGATAAAATCATCATGCAAACACGTGAGGTACGGTGAAGAAAACTTTTATTGAGATTTCAAGTTACCTTTATATATTACGCACTTGTGGTCGGAGAGGTGCACAGCTAGGGGTTCGAGTACCGGTTTAAGGGGAATGTTAGCAAACACGATGTCTATGCACGACCCCCGCACGGTGCAAGGTGGTCTAGGGAGATGCACCTGAGCGAGTATCTGATGGCCATGTGCTGAACGAGCCAATCGTTGGTGGAGCGGCGTCATTGGCGCGCACCGTCTCGGGATCCGCCAGGCGCCGCGCTCGCTGAGCCGCCGCTTCCCGCTCTCGCACCGCGGGATCCTGCCGACGAGCACGAGCCGCAGCGGCCATCCGCGCCCGCCGCTGCGCATCGTCCATGCTCCACCAACGATCCGACACGTACGGCGACGATCCAAGAAATGAGAGAGGCGCTCGCTCCCCGCGCATCCCCGCGCAGCCCGCGCAGCAGCCAATCGGAGAGCAGCGGCACTTCCAGCGCCATCTAGTGTCGATTCACACAAGCGCCATATTGCACACAATTCTATTGGACCAACGCCATCTAGGAAATGAGACGAGAAATGGTGATGACGACACAGATTGTGTACAGCGCCATCTAGAATATCGTCCCTGAACTGCAGTTTGTATGTACTTCTAGAATTACTGTATATGCCCGTAGGGAGCATATACGGTAACTCTATGTACTTCTGTGAGACAGCGCCATCTATTGCATTATACGGGAGATACTGCCGTTTACTGCCGGGAGATACGCCGGACAACGGAGACGTGACAAGGTTAGACTAAGAGGAGCTACGCCCCTAAAAATTGACTAATGAACTTCTTAGTTAATTACATTACGGCATATATTCAATTTACGAATTGTAGCCAGTGAGCTTGCATGGCGCATCCACTTGAAATGAATTTCCAGGATGACACAAGTTTCCAGATATTTCCAAAAGTGGGGGACGAAATACATGGGCGTTCCAGTTACTTTTGTCCTTCAGTGTATAAAACAGCATACTGGTAAAAAAGTAAGTGGAACAACAGGGCATTTTTACGGCTTTCATGGCGCATATCTCCAAACTGGTGTCATTCTGGAAATTCATTCCAAGTGGATACGCCAAACAAGCTCACTGGCTACAATTCGTAAATTGGAATATGTGCCGTAAAGTAATTAGCTAAGAAGTTAATTAGTGAACTTTTGTTAAATACTTGAATATGTGTTTTGATTTCTCGTGCTACTAATGTCCGTCTCGTCGAATAACCCAGCTCAATGATAAGAATTATGCTACCTGCCACAGGCAATTTCTAAAAATTCCGTAAAACTTAAGAATGAACACCCTGTGTAAATGATTGCGTTCATGACGTTCCGAGGTCTACAGACGGTATAATGCTTTCACATTCGCACACGTAAGCAGTGTTAAGCGTCTCTGCCGAATTTTTAAACAGACACTATGCAGGTACGAATATGAAAAATATTACATATATAAATCCCAGGTGTCCTTAGCTATCACCTAAGAGACGCGAGGGCGAAAGCCTTGTAAGGCCTACTGTAATTTCCCTTAATGCACCTTAAATCACCTTCATCCACCTTTATCTACCCTAATCCGTCTTAATACACCTTAATCGCCCTTAATCCACCCTAATCCTCCTTCATCAACCTTAATCCACCCTAATGCTAATTCATCAACCGTAATACACCTTAATCGAATGACTAATCAATCATTAATTAACTTTGCTAATCATTAATTATCTTATACACGGCTGGACATCCTTTGGTTCGCTTCTGGCCTTCCTTGGGTCACGTGACTTTCTGTACCTCACAATGCGACCTTGAAACTAGGCTTTCGCCCTAATACAGCAAACGGACATTGAAAACGATACCAGAAGGATTACCGCCACTCCCGGCTAGATAAACTAGGTGCCAAGCCGTCAACCTAAATAATATCGTTCATTCATTCACTGAGACTGAAACGAATCGCGGAAACTCTATGCGTTATTCTGCAACCTCCGGAATGGCACTGACCAATTTTGTGGCTGATTTCTTCCCGCGTCTTTCAAATCACCGATAAGCATAATTTATAGCAAACAAAAAAAGAATGCATTGCACATAGCGGAAGTCTTTTAACTGAAAAGATCCGCAAGAAAGCAAAAACATAAGCCCGAGACGACATTTGCACGTTCATGCTTGGAGAGAAGATGCGCGATGCCCTGTAGTGAGTGCGTTAACATCACGATGTGCTTCTGAGTGCGGCGTTGTATAGTCGCCTGCTAATATTGTGAGCAGGGGATATTGCGCTCGCGTCAGTGTCCCACAATGGTACGGTGGCCAGATATGTAAAGTGATGAATAGCCAATGCTTTTGCGCGGTCATAGTCACTCTAGACGGGAACGTCCTTTCTTGTCATTCCCTGTCTTATTCCTTCATTTGTCGTGGTGAATTTCTTGTACGCTAACCAATGTTACTCTCTCATAGATTCTTATTCGTACTATTTAATACTAATGAGAACAGCACAGATAAGCAAGAAGGTTAAGACGCTATCAAGTGAGAAATAATTTCTTAATACAGTTTCACACTTTATATGCGCGTCTCAATGTACAGTCTGATAAGCGCGTAATATGTTGTGCCCTAATAGCCTTTCAAAATCGTACCAATGTATCCGTGAATTTCCACACCAGTGACAAAAAAGGAATTTTTAAAACAAAGAAATTTGCCTCTTGCCGAAGTAACTTCTAAGAATCGAGGAGTGGTTCCGATTAAGAGGAGAGCTCCATTACCCGGAGGCAATCATTTTTTATCTTTTTATTTAAGCTCACATGGAGGGTCTAAGAGCAGTTCATGTGTACGTAAGGGCAAGATGGGTCTGCAGTGAGCGTCAAGCACTCTTCCCGCATATCTGTTGGCAAAACATGTGAATCGGGGGTGGGTTTGTGATCTGTTAAAAATGGCATCAATCAGTCATTTTTTCTTAGCCTTTTTTCGAATCTGCTGGTTCATATTGCCGTTCTTGATTACCTTTTCGTTTTAAGCGAAGCTTTATAGCCTCACAAGTGTCGGCGGTGGTGGTGGTGGCGGCGGCGGTGTCACGCTGAAAAGTGGGCCGATCCTGACGATAGTACAGAAAAGGTCCAAGCTCAACATACCCATGTCGTGTGGGCCGATCCTGGTGATAGTGCAGAAAAGGTCCAACCCCAATGGCACATACCACGGACAAAAACGAAAGAGAGAAAGAGAGACAGTAAGATAGGGAGAAAGAAAGAAAGAAAGGCAGAAAGATAGAGAAAGATAGAAAGAAAGATAGAAGGAGAGAGAAAGAAAGAGAGAGAAAAAAAATCACCAGCTCTTCCCCTGTCAAGAAAAAGGGGGTAAACAAACGTTGTCGTGTGTGTACTTGACCTACTACTTTCCCTTCCCTTTCCTCACTTTCATTCTACTTTTGTTTCCCTTTCGTGCAACTTTTCCTGCCGTTGCGTTGTACGTTGCCTTCCCTCAATGTATACATTTGATAAACGCTTATGTTTTATTATCGTGACATGTCGTGAACTTTACGTTACCCTAACGAAGGTCAGATACACACACGATAAGCTTCGCTTACCCCCATTTTCTCGACAGGAGAAGGGCTGCTGATTTCTTTTCTTTTTTTTTTTGTTATCGTTCGACTGTCTAACTATTCTGACCGCCCGCCTTCGATTCACTTTCCCTTTAAAATTGCTGAGCATCTCAAGGAGGACCACATTGCAATGAAGCTTTTAGTTCGGGGCCATTCTCCGATGCCGCCTATTCGAGTACATGTAAAACGCAGAAAGGCACTTCATTAGACAACCAACGAACCAATTTGAATTAAATTTGCCGCAATTCAGAGAGCAAGGTAAGTTCTACTGAATATTCGAAGCATAATTTTAATGCAGATCCATGGAATGTCTTGCGAAAACTGGCGAAAATCGGCAAGTGTAAACAAAACAAAAAAAATAAAAATAAAAAACATGAGCTCGACGTTTACACTTCCGTACCTCAGCACTAAAAACAGATTCCGCAGTATGGTAAGCTGCGTCCGTTAAAGAATCTAAAGCGGACATATTTGTTCTTTGAAGTTGCAGCTTACGTGAATTGGTTACGTTTACAAGAATTTTGGAAGAGTCCCACTAGCAATTAGTGGCTTATATCAAAGTCCTCTATAGTACATCAATATTCTCCGGTTTAGATGTATGGTTACCTGCAGTTTACGGTATTGTGATATACACTTTTATTGTTGAGTTAGAAATTGTAAAAGACTTGACTTCGTGGATTCAAGGTGTTCCCTCTTCTTTGGGCCCCTTGCGCGCCAGCAAAAGTTCACAAAACTCGTTCAAGTTCAGTTTATACCTCTTTGAGAATACGATGCGACCGACCCATTCATGACGATAAACCCCGATAAACTTAGGCCTAGCAGAAGCAGACGCCGTCTAAGTGTATGACGTCACGGATTGCCGGCGTGGAAACCTGAAAGCGGCCTCACCCCGCCGTCTGCAGCTTTTTGTGTGTTTTCTGGGTTCCTCCGATTGGGTTATATAAGAATTGATTAGCTTCGGTATTGTGCATAAGTAATTTACCAAGACACTTCCGCTTGTTTTTCTGTTCAGCGTCGATCCCGTTGACAGCTGCCGAGGCTTTTGAAAATTTTGCATTTGTACAGGTACGTCGATTTGTGCTGCGTGTGTTTCGTTTTAGACAATGGCGCGTCGTGAAAGGAGGAGCGTATGCTCACTGCCAAAAGCATGCACACGTGGGGAGTTCTCCGCGTCACGTGAGCAGCCGGACGGGAAGCACGCGGACGTCATTCATCCGTGCAGGGGGTGTAGCTCAGTGGTAGAGCGTTCGCTTTGCATGTGAAAGGCCCCGGGTTCGATCCCCGGCACCTCCACAGGTTCTTTTTTTTCTTACCTTTCTTTTCTTTTTCGTCTACTTTATTGTTAGGTTGTATGTCAAACCGGGAAAACTATTTTTTCACTCAAGCGCAGTTGTAATTTCCGCGTACTGCATTCGAAGTAATTCTTAGACTGTCAGCTTTTCCGAGCTGGTGGTACGTGTGATGGAACGTGAATTTCCATTGTCACCTATTCGAGTCATTGAAGGGCACGTTGCCCCAATAAAACCGAGTCTGGCGGCTAGGTTCAAAGCATAAAAACATAAATAAATTCAGACGGAAACTAGCCATGGGCACATTAAAATGGATGTGGTTGAAAAAAAAAACGCGATAACTTAAGAGAACGTAGCGGAAGGACAAAAATTGTCTGACTTCCTTTTATCACTATAATATCAAAATAAGTTATCAAATCGCTCTTATTGCATCAACAGGGATACCCGGAGCATAAAAAGCTAGAGTTTCAATCGGTGGCAAGTCAAGAGAGAGAGAGAGAGAAATAGAAGAGAGGACAGGCAGGGAGGGTAACCAGATGCACGTCCAGTTTGCTACCTGCACGGGGGGAAGGAGGTATAGGGATGAAAACAGAGAGGAGATAGAGCACAGTTTCGCGCACATTTGAAGGATCGCACCGAATCTACACACGTTCACCAAGGCCCGTCTACTTTAGGTACTGCAACAACGCTGTCGTCGCTTTCTGTGCCATCGATGCGTACGGCCATGGTTTTACGTTAGGCTTTTAAATTATACAAGTGGTATACATACCAGTTTTCTGTCTGTGGGCACAGTCGCAACGAGTGAAGCTTAGCGCCTGTTTTCGACTTGCGCTAAGCTATCACTCTTTGTGACTGTGCGCACAGGCCGAAAACTGGACTGCATACCACGTGTATCGTTTTAAAACCAACAGATTTTTTTTAATGTCGCAGTTTCACGCGACATCTGCGCCCGGGCCACCCGGGCTGCACGGAACAGAACGACTCCCCTCCCCCTTCCTTACCCTCCCCCGTAGCCTTGCGCGCGACCGAAGACGGCGCGCTTCCTTCCCGCTTTCCTCCCTCGCGTGCGCGAGATTTAGCCGCGATCGCCGGCTCACCCTCGCAGGCTTTCATTCGCACGTACAGCATACGGTGCGCGGCGGCGATTTTATTACCCTTGGACTTATACGCAACCTCCCGGCGACGGCGACAGCAGAATTGCGCCTGAAGTGTGCATATATTTGCTATCGCAATAAAAATCCCGGCTGAAACCATCTCCGGGTGACTGCCAACGTAAACGCGATGAGCACTGAAGCAATGGGCGACACACCATACAGCCACCACCGAAAGGCGTCATGTGCGAGGCGACTGCTGAAGCCAGGCTCCTCTCCACGCTTCCCTTTTAGGACCGACTTAACATCTCAATGACGCACGGAGTTGTTATTCGTGAAGACGTGCGCACAGTGAACGAAAATGTTGCCCTGCTGCAATAGGAGCCATCTATGGTCCAAGCTAGCCGACTGTATTCCGGAGATTTTCGAAGGACTTACTCGTCGGAAGTCGAAAGAACATGACCCCGTCCACTGACCCGATGGCTCTTTGCAATTAGCGTATAATAAGCGATTTGTAAAGGCAATCATTTCGGCGTTTCGTTAAGCAAACAGAATGTCCATCGAGGGGATGTGTAGCCTGCACAGATCGAAATTCCTGCCAAAGGAGCTTTTAGTATAAATTTTGCCTTGCGCGCCTGATTGGCCAACTATAACAATGAGTCAACTAAGGTTAATTTCTTTCTTCTAGCCATCAGCTTGATCTGGTTTAGTAGTATACCGTGTTCTTTATCCACCGGTGTTACTCAGTCTATAGCTGCGCCGTTCTCCTAATAAACACAAGGTCGCGGTTTACTGAGGCTTTCCCTAAGGATGTCTCTCATAGCTCTGTTTTAGGACGTTAAACACCGTCAACAAATAATTGTACAAAGGTTATTCATCCGATTGAGAGCAGGAATTCTCATATGCCAACCATGCATACACAGCTTAGAACGAGCACTCGCATTTGACGTGCCGCTCCGACTTCTGCAAAAGGCAGCTCATTGTACGTGGTATTTGGCTTTCACGTCTGTGGGAGGTCGATGAGTCGATATAACGAACGCACACTTGGGAAGAAGGGCGCAGCGAACCACTATTGCGCGACAGAGACTGAGCGGAACGTTTTGTGCGACCAGTGCGACTGGGCAGACTACAAGTTCACCACGTAAAGCTACGGCGTATAGGCACAAACGCATCGCACGGTGAATTATTTTCGCTAAAGTTTCCGTTGCGTCTTCAGTCGGCAAAGATGCTTAAAAAAGTAAGCAAGTGTTACACGTTTGTAAAACGTGAAGTCGAAAGCTAGCCAGCTGCGGAAGAAGACGGCGACGAACGCGCGAGCAGTCGTATATACGAGCGCGACGGGCAGTATGGGAACGCTGGCATGATCAGCGGCATCGGAGCGAGCTGTGGATGAAGACCACGGTGAACGCGCGAGAAGTGGCACGAGCGCGTTTTTTGGGACCACGTGACTTGTGCAATCGGGCACGCACAAGGCACGCCTTTAGTAAGCAGCAACCGTGAAGCATCCGTGGCTTTTGGGAAGCGTGCTCGTGTCTCACCGCGGAGGCCCGGGCTTGATTCCCACCCAGACCGAAATTGACCAAGATTTTCTTTTCAAAGCAGCTAATTTACTCTGTTTACAGGAACCTCCCTTAGAAATTTGACGTCAATCCGAGCATTTTTAGACGTGTTTTTACTCTTTGCGGCGCCGGCCATTTTAACCGCGAAGCTGTTTAAGGCAGCCTTTGTGCGTGTGCCACGTAGTTGTTGTTGTTGTTGCCTCAAAATATGGCTTAGTTATCACCATTGGCTCAGCGTCGTCGTCTTCTTCCACAGTTTAAGCCAGCCGTAATTTGTGCGTGTGGCACGAAACTGCCGCGCCGTATAGCCATGGCAACCAGCCGACGCCACACAGACACGTCCGCCAAGCTCCCGCCAGCTGCGCGCTACTGCGCATGCGCCGTGACGTAATCCTGGCGCGTCTGCGCTCGCCGCCCGAGAGAAATAAATAAACAAATAAATAAATAAAACAAAATGAACGTTATTGGAACAACAGGATTCGAGCCTGGGTACACCCACGCTTGCAGAACGGGCATTTATGGGAACCATATGGTTGCATTGTACTGACGATTGCAACACAACTTCCTTTGGGAGAGAGAAAGTGAAAATAAGAGAGGGAGAGAGAGATAAACTAGGAAAAAGAAAGTAGAAGAGAGAGAGAGAAAGAAATACAGAAAGAGAGAAAGCGAGAGAAAGAAAGAAAGAAAGAGAGATAACCTAGCTACAGCCAAGAGACGCAATCAATCGGCCAGCTTCGCTGTGTCTTGAGCTTTGATCGGCATAGTTAGTGCAAGCTTTGGCCTTTTTTTCGTCATGGCCAGTTTCGCCAAGGCACTGCAAGATCACGGAAAGGTCACCGCAAGGTCACCGCTAACATAGACACCGAAGTCATTCGCCTTAATAAATAAGGGAGAAGCGCGTTTCGTGATGAAAACATTCACATAATCGCGCAGACCAGGCCTTGCCAGTGCGGCAGATTGATGCCCTTCCACTTACGTCAGCGCCTCTCTTGGCACCTTGTGTCCCTACATGAAACTTTCGCGGAAGTTTACTGACCAGGAGAAAAGTATTGAAGGACCCAGCAGAAATGTATCGAAGGACCGCGCAGCTCCTGTGGCCATTGCGCTTAAGAGACGGGCACCAGAAATAATAACGACAAAGACGTTGCGCTAGATTCAAACTGAATTTTTATTTTGCGAAGTGACATATTTATACTAGAGCTAACCACAAAAAAATGGCAATCACGGAAATCAACGGAAATAAACAGGGCATACCACAACACGTGCAGTCCAGCAGCGTCTGGACACGCCATTTCGCATCTACTCAGTGCTACAGACGAGGCGCTGACCCAGCTAGAACTCGCTTTCTTTTCCGTGATTTCCCGCATATCTTTATCCCAATTTCTGCAAAACACACATCATGCGTTGAACAATGGCTATAGAACAATTACTGTTTCTACGTTTTCACTATATTTCCTCATCGAATACGTTTATTTCCTTTTTTTTTCAGAATAATTTGTTGTTCATAGACGCTCATTTAATTTCTCATTTTTGTGTCCGATTCCCGTCGTGAAATACATAGCAGCAGCTCTTTAATATACACTAGACGTAACGCTTTTGAATAGATATCAAGACGCCTTCATTATATTTGTGGCATGCGCATTAGACTGCATGTACAATGATTCTGGCAGGAGCCGGAGCGACACATTATTTTCTTCGGCGATGGCAGAGGCCGATTTTCAGCGAATCTTGTGGTCTGCATTAACGAGATTAGCGTTCTTTGGGAACTTCACCCAGTTTGCTGTACGTCTGTGTGTGTGTCTGTTTGTCCGCGCATAACCGTTTTCCCGCCATCTTGGGTAACCATAAGTAACCCATGGTCTATGGGTAGAGAATCGGGCTGCCGTGCGGATGAAATGGAGTTCGACGCCAACACTATGCGACACACTATGTGACTATGTGACAGTATGTGACACTGTGTTTAGCCGCTCTTCAATGAACCTCTTTGACCACCAACTCGGGTCAACGGGCGTATGCCGCTCTTCAATTACGACAAAAAATTTATTAATCCGGTGCTGGCCGGAATCGAATCCGCGTCATATATATTTAGACGATCGTGTCTGAACGTGTATTCACACGCGCGCCGCGCGCGGATTTCGTGGCAGTGCTGCTAGAGGGCGCTACGTGTCTAGAGGGACGCGCGAGAGTGGAACGCAGTTGCATGCACGCCTCGTATACATGACTCGTTTCGCCGGTGGCAGTACGGTGTGTTGCTGCATTGCTTCAATGCTAATCGCACCAACATCGACGCTCATCGTGCGAGGAGTTCTGCCGGATTTCTGCCGGATTGGCGTTCCAGTTACTTTCTTAACAAAACGTCGTTTTATGCATTGAAGCACAAAAGTTACTGGAACGCCAATACATTTCTCCGCATAGGTCGGGAATCAACATCTCGAAACTGGTGTCATCCCGAGAATTCGTTCCAAGTGAATCCGCCGTGCGAACTCCACGGCTAGAATTTGTAAATTGTAATATTGGCCATAAGGTATTCAGTTAAATACTCAATTAGTCGATCATGCATTTCAATTTTTTTGTGGCAGTAATGTCCGCCTCTTCGAGTTGACCAGCTCATTAGCTAGAATTGCGCTATCTGCCACAGGCGATCTTCAAAAGTTTTTGAAAGTGTTCGCTGAAACACCCGGTATGTAGGCCATTTAAGCCACCGAGTATATATGTGCTGCCCGCTGTCTTGCAGAATAGACAACTTGGGCCACTGTGTATATGTCCGAACAGAGAACTTGTTGCTGGCTGCATGCTGTCTGGCCTAGTAGACAACGTTGAGTGCATGGGTATGAGCTACTATACTGGGTATGTGTGTTAGCAGACAACGTGGGTGATTCTTGGCCGATCCCCCTGAGTAGACGTGCCACCGTGACACGATGCGTATGAAGCATATGTGCATGCACCTTTCATCAACGTTCTTCCCTCGACAAGCATCATGCATCGTCTTCGTGCTCGCGATGCAGACATCTAACAGCTACAGGCTATACGAGGCCGTGCTTGTGCCATCCGCTACTGCTGCTATATCTCCAACTCAAACAAACCTCAGGTCACTTAGATTCCCACAACGTGTTCGATCTGTACATTCTTGTGTTTTTTTTTTCCGGGACCACGTCTTGTTGCGCCATATGTGAGCGTTCACAAGAGGTGTTTCATTTTGCACGGGCTACTGAGGCAGTCAAGCTCCTTCTTTCTACATTTTGATAATAGGCGATTGCCGGTCGTTTCCTGTGTGTGGCGGAGCCCCCGATTTTCACCCCAAATCTCGCTGAAAAAAACCTACGGGCATTACACGAGTATATACGGTATTTCAAAAATGGGATCTATTATATCCGTGGGCGATGTACGACGTGCGTAAGGAGGAATGAACTGCAAGAACGAGATAACAACAGGCTCTTTAAATAGGCGTGATGAAAAGGGGAAAAAAAGGAGGAAAAAGAAAAGAAGAAACGGTAACACGTACGGCACGCTCCGATAGGTACGCACAACGCAGTCTCGGGCTACCACTGATCTACTGTTTGCTTCACGGCCATTGACGTAGATAATCAAGTTCTTTTTCCGAGAACACCACCATGGCCGTAGGGCACGTACAACTGATATCTAGCCGCCTTATCTCAGTCGCCTCCATGATCTCTCATGGAGAGGGATCCTTGACAGTTTTTGCGTGAGCGCCGGTTAATGTCGCTTCATCCTAACCTCTAAACCGGGCAGAGTGTTTCCACCATCGCCGATTTTCGCCTCTTTTCAAGCCTTTCGAGGTCGGAGAAGGGGCTCCTCGTAAGAACAGGGACAAAGTGGCTGCTAATTTGCAAAAAGTAAGTTACGTCGTTTTTCAACTTTTTTTCTCTTACTAAGCCCTAAGCGCATCACTTATCGTACGCTGAATGTGATGCCTGAAGACTCTGATTTAAGCCCTGGAAGCCAGATGTAGAGTCCATACAAGCGTTTTTGACATGCTGGAGGGAGCTTATAGTTGTTGATCGTTCAGCAAGTTATTTAATACTAAATAATTACCGTACTAATTTAGTTACTCTATTATCATTTCACTGTTTTGTTAACAAGTTGTTAACAATGTTAACAAGTTGCTTTATTTTTATTTCGTCTGAAATGGTATTCGAGCTTCGCGGAGTTAATGTGCCTGGATTGAGACGTTGAATATACAGTGCCTGGAATACTCGGATGCGGTAAGCAGGCGGTACGCAGGATGCAGTGCGACTTTACAGCGAAGCTGTCAAGGGTTCAGTAATGTCAAGGGTATGTGTTCTGCAACGGTTTTCGTCCGGCGTGTATGTCAAACGCGACGATCGAAGGCCGGCGTGTTGTATCATGGTCCGTATGCGAATATCAGTCGAAGAAAAGCCAGCAGCGCATGCAGCCTGCACCGGAGCCCCCGAGTTTACTCCGAAACGCAGTTATCGCCAGTTATATAAAGAAAAGGGGTACCTTGCGTAACCTCGCTCAATTATAGACAACTTCCTATTGCGTTGTTTATCTACGCTATTAATCAGTATTTTTAATTTTTAACTAATTAACTTATTTTTCTTAGACAACCGTGGTAGCTTACTACTCCGGGTGGCCCGAGCGGCCACACGCACCCGCTCGGGCCGCTGTATCTTGAAAGGTATCTGCAGCGGGGACAGAGTCCAGCCTACGCTGGGTTTTCGCGGCTTAGTTCGCGTTGGTGCGAGCCGCGGCACGAAGGTCAATTCGCTCGCTGCTGCTCCTGCACGCTTACTCACCCCAGCGTTTTGATAGCGAGTTTCCGCGGTCATCGAGTGAGATGCGTCCGTGTTTGCTTGTGAGCGCGTGACACCATGCTTGTTTTAGCTGATAAAATGATTCGTAGCGGTTGTGAGAATGGTCGATGAAAAAACATTCTGGGGTTTTACGCGCCAAAACCACATGGCCACCTCGAGTTCTTTACCGTGCGCCCAATGCATGGTACTCGATTGTTCATTTCGCTCCCCATCGAAATGCGGTCGCCGCGGCCGGGATTTCATCCCGTGACCTCGTATACTCAGCAGCGTAACACCAAAGTCAAGACGCCACCACGGCAGGTATCAACTGATAACATAAACATCATCATCATCATCATCATCATCATCATCATCATCATCAGCCTATATTTATGTCCACTGCAGGACGAAGGCCTCTCCCTGCGATCTCCAATTACCCATGTCTTGCGCTAGCTGATTCCAACTTGCGGCTGCAAATTTCCTAACTTCATCATCCGACCTAGTTTTCTGCCGTCCTCAACTGCGCTTTCCTTCTCTTGGTATCCATTCTGTAACCCTAATGGTCCACCGGTTATCCATTCTACGCATTAGATGGCCTGCCCAGCTCCATTTCTTCCACTTAATGTCAACTAGAATATCGGCTATTCCCGTTTGCTCTCTGATCCACACCGCTCTCTTCCTGTCTCTTAACGTCAGGCCTAACATCTTTCGTTCCATCGCTCTTTGTGCGGTCCTCAACGTTTTCTCGAGCTTCTTTGTTAACCTCCACGTTTCTGCCCCATATGTTAGCACTTATAGAATGCAATGATTGTACACTTTTCTTTTCAACGATAGTGGTAAGCTCCCAGTCAGGATTTGGTAATGCCTGCCGTATGCACACCAACCCAATTTTATTCTTCTGTGAATTTCTGTCTCGTGATCAGGGTCCCATGTGAGCAATCGACATAGATAAACGTACTCCTGTACAGACTCTAGAGGCTGACTGGCGATCCTCAATTCGTGTTCCCTTGCCAGGCTGTTGAATATTATCTTTGTTTTCTGCATATTAATCTTCAACCCCACTTTTGCAATTTCTCGGTTAAGGTCCTCAATCATTTGCTGCAATTCGTCTCCATTGTTGCTGAATAGGACAATGTCATCTGCAAATAAGAACAGGAATTGGCCTCCCTGCTGCAGTATTCGGCCACTACCTCCCTCATGACTCCTACAATAAACAACATATGCCCAATCAGTTCCATGGAAGCCCGCAACAAGGTGTTGGAACATTCATAGCAGAAAAAGGTGTCATGGCACTCGACTTGTAGCACGAAGCTGAAAGAAATAAAAAAAACATACGTGTATTGCGCAGAACAAAACGCTTTAAGGTTAAAGGAAAGTCCTAAATTTTTTTTTATCTCCACAGCTGTCTTCCTCAGAAGCCCGCCCAGGTTTCCTCTGTATATATATATTCCCCTGACGAACGATGGTCCACCAACCGAATGTGGTGTGCAATAAAGCAAAGATTACCACGACGTTGTGACAATCATTTTCACTCAAATATTATACGTGTGTGTGAACGCGCAGAAATTTAACCGAGGGGCCAGATCTTTATTAATCATATCATAAGAAGCCAACAAGCACAGACACCAAGGACAACATATGGGAAATTGTACTCATTAATTGAATTAAAATAATATAAGTAATGGAAATTAAAGTGGATGAAAAAAACAACTTGCCGCATGTGGGGAACGATCCCACGTCATCGCATTATGCGTGCGATGCTCTCACCATTGAGCTACCACGGCGCCATTTTCCCATCCACTTTCTGGGGTAATTATGTTTTACTACTAGCACTAACCCTGATGACGATGCTGATGATGATTTATTGGCATCCCTACGGTTCTCGCTGGGTGGATCCCGTCGCATTTCATTAGGATGTGCTGAGTGGTCTCTGGATCTTTACTGCAGCATACACATGCCTCGTCTAGTTCCGAATATTTGTTCCGGTATGTTTTGGTCCTTAGGCATCCGGCTCGAGCCTCAAATAGCAAGGCACTGCCCTTTGTATTATCGTACAAATTTTCCCTTCTAATATCTTTCTTCTTATTCTTGTAAATCTCCATTGTCCTTTTTGTTTCCATCCTTTGCATCCAATTCACGGTCTCTATTTCTCTCACTTTCTTTCCGACGACTCCTGGTTGTCTATTTACAGTTTCGATTATCCTGTACTTGGTTGCCAACTTCCTTGACCTCTTCCTCCATTCTGTGTCCACGCTTTTTATGTAGAGATACTTGTGCGCTTAAGCCGTCCATTTATTTTCATCCAGGTTCCTGAGCCTTTCTTCAAAACTAATTTTGCTCTGTGCTTCTCTGACTTCAAAAGAGGCCCAACCCATGTCACCCTGCACTGCCTCATTTGTGGTATTACCTTGGGCTCCCAAAGCCAACCGGCCTACTGATCTTTGGTTAACTTCCAAACCCGCCAATATATCCGATTTTAAGCATATAATGTCATTTGCGAATGTCAGCGCTGGCACCATTACTCCTTTCCAAATTCCACGCACCACCTCATACTTATTGTGGCCCCACAGTGCTCTGTGTTTCAGTATTGCTGCATTCCGCTTCCCCTTTATTTTCAGATTATCTTGGTGGTTGCTTGAGTAATTTCCTTCATTTATGTGTACGCAGAGGTACTTATATCGCTTTACTATGGGTATTACTTGCTGTTGAATTGACACCACGAAGTTACTCGCGTGTTCATTAAATATCATAATCCCTGATTTCTCTCTGCTAAACTTAAGGCCTAGATTTGTCGCTGCATTCCCACAGATATTCGCAAGTATCTGTAAATCTTTTTTATTGTCCGCTAGTAGCACAATGTCGTCTGCGTACATCAGTCCAGGGACCTTCTGTTGCGCCATTTGTCCATTACGTATGTAGGATAAATCAAAACCTAATTCGCTGCTTTCCAATCGTCTTTCTATACCCTTGACGTAAAGCGTGAACAACAATGGTGACAGAGGGCATCCTTGCTTCAATCCTTGGTGAATTTCCACCATTTAATTTCCTTTTCGACCTTCCCATACCACTTGTACTTCGTTGTCTCTATATATTTCCCTCAGCAGCTCCACTAAATTGTCATCTATGCCTTCGTATTGAAGAATATCCCACAACAATTCCCTGTCTACGTTGTCATAAGCTCCTTTAATATCTAGAAATGCTACCCATAAAGGTCTTTTCTGAGCTACTGAAATCGCTATGCACTGAGTTAGTACAAACATATTGTCTTCTAAGCGTCTGCCTGGCCTGAACCCATTATGTAGTTCCCCCAATACATAGTTTTTCTCCACCCACTTCGATCAGTCATAATCATCTGGGCGCCAGCTCATCACGGCATTCCTGGCAACGAGGTCGCCAACCACGTGGCTCGAGATTTGACCCACCGAGCCGACGCCGAGGAATCTGAACCGGAGCGTATGCACCCTCTAGTCTCATACCAAGACATCACACAACACTACAAGCTAACCCGCAGAACATATGCACCCCCACACAAGTCACTACCTAGAGAGCAGGAGCGATTCCTCTGAGCTCTACAGGTTAACACATTTCCCCACCCAACCAGAAACCACCTCATAGCCCCTACACAATTCTCTCCGCAATGCCGCTTCTGCGCAGAGCCCGGGTCCCTCAGGCACATAGTAGGGGGCTGCAGAGAGGCACCACTCAATCCTCCGAACCCCTACCACACCAACGAGCTTTGGGAGAGAGCCTTGGCCAGCTCCGACCTCGAAGATCAGCAACGGCTGATTGCGAGGGCCCAGGACGCGGCCCGAGCTCAAGGCATCCTGGAATGAGGACGCCTCTCCAAAGCTGCATTTATACATTAAAGATGTTTATTCTCTCTCTCTCGACAGTTCTAATTTTATGGCTTGCATTGCCATTCATATATCACCGACGTTACTGTAACTCGCCTGCACGAGCTCGTCTTATCCTTATCTCCTTTGCCTTTGTAGATGAGATTTATCTTGCTTTCACGCCATCCAACGGGAATATTCTTTGTTCTAATCACTTGCTCTATGGCATTAGTCAGCAGTACCTTGCTTTTTGGACCGAGGTTTTTGATTAGCTGTATTGGGATTTCATCGGGTCCTGCGGCCGTGTTGTTAGGGGCATTTTCTGCTGCCTTTTTCCAATAAAGGCTTTCTATGCTAAATTTTGATCTAACACTAACACCCTGATAGTGTTAGCCAGCGCCACCACTCACAAACCTTGGCGGCGGATGTGGAACATCCTTTCTGCCACAGGCGTCACGAGCACGTGATCTTTTTGGGTGAAGGCAAACGCTCCATAAACCCACATATGCTACCTGAAGGCATCAATGTTGCCGGAATCGAGACCCTCGTTATGTAACGAACGAGGACCGTCGTTATGTAAAGAACGAGGGTCCTGTAATGAACGATGTTGTCCTTGGTGTCTATGGTTGTTGGCTTGTTATGATATGATTAATAAAAATCGGGCCCCTCGGTTCCATTTCTTCTCGTTCATATATAAATGAACGAGAAGAAAGGGAACCGAGGGGCCCGATTATTTTTTAATAATCATATCATTAGAAGCCAACAAACGAAGACGCCAAGGACAACGTAGGGGAAATTGCTGGTAATTGAAATAAATAAATGACAAACAAATGGAAGTAAAAAGGTCCTAAGAAGGAGCTTGCCGCAAGTAGGGAAAGATTCCCACGTTCTTCGCATA